>NC_079500.1:50261292-50493043 GCF_030052815.1 Hevea brasiliensis | reverse complement strand
AGAGTAACCTAAAATTTTCCTTTCTTGCTAGATGAACCACCATATTCAAAAGTGGTCCTCTTTTGCGCCCCTTGTCTGGACTCCTTTTCATCATCCCTTCTGCTATCAATCTCTTCTAATTCCTTTATTTGATTCACCATTTCAGCAAAGGTGACATTTTTTTCTGCAATGACTAACTTCTGTAGTTCCTTGTCCAGTCCATCTCTGAATCTTTTCATACGTTTCTCCTTCGTATCAATCAGATTCCCACCATATCTACTCAGCCTAATGAAATCTTGTTCATATGCAGCTATAGTACGTCCCTCTATTTTAAATCAATGAACTCCTTTAATTTGGCATCAACATACATCAAGAAATGTATTTTGCATGAAATGTAGTAAGAAAATCATTCCAGGTGAAGACCGGTGATCTCACATCACTGTTAGGAATTGTCTTCCACCAATCATATGCATCCTCTTAAAGCAAATAAATAGTAAAATCAAATTTCTGGCACAATGCATATTGTCAAATACCCTTTCTAGTCTTTTAAGCCACCGCTCTACTTCCTAGGGATCCGTCGTGCCATGGAATTCTGGCACCTTATGTTGTCTAAACTCTTTATAGCCTTTCTTTTTACGATCCTGGATTTGAGTTGCAACCCTTCTTAGGAGTTCTATAATAGGATCAATCGAGATTCCTTGTTAACCCTGATTGTTACTCGGATACCGAGGTGCTACACTTTCCACCTCCTCATTCAACTCATTCCGATCATTGCTAGCCATCGTGTTTGCTCAAGTACTTTATTAAGAGAAGGACACACTCATTAGGTTTATTTAACCATAAATGAGTAAACATAGATAAAAATAAGTCTTACAATTTCAATATTAAATATTCAAATACTTTTGCAATCATACAATTTAATATCGCAACCTATTTTAAAGACATTTCCACATGTCTTGCCCTAGCACTCTTTAACCTAAGCTCTAATACCACTAAAGCATGTCACACCCAAACCCTATCTGTAGTTAGATAAGTGTGTACTTGCCCCTGAGACACACCCAAGAGTATATCTCGGTTAACTCTCTCTCCAAGGTGAAGCTTGGTTACTTTAATTCCCATTTATGCTTCAATTTAAGAAAATAAAGGGATATTTACAAATTTTCAATTTATTTAATTCATAAGTAAATTAATTGATAAGAGTTTCACTTATTTAAAATTTCCCATTTAGTGAAATTTAATTTAAAATTTCTAGCAGAAAACGGACAGAGTTTCCCTTAATATTTTAATAATTGTAAGTGAACTATGAATATCCCTGCCACATTTATTATATCAATCCACTACACATGTGAAACCTATATGGTTTCATTCACAACCTACATTATAATACTATTAAATTAAGGTATATAACATCCCATCCAATAAAATAATTTAATATACTTGGAAGATTCTCCTAACATAATATATGAAAATATTTACAACCATAATACTTGTTTTTCACATCCATGTAATTTATACAATTTAAATAATTATACATTAAAGGATTACACTCCCAAATCAAAATGCCTAGTGCAATGTAATCTTCTAATGTGTATAAAATCACATCATGCCTTCTCTTATCTTGAGCAAAATATCTCTCTTGCCTTCACCCCCATGTCGGTTCTTAATCTTTACTTCTATTACCTATGCAAAGTTCAAACAACTCTCCACTAAGCAAAATGCTTGGTGGTGCTATAACTTAAAAATAACACATCATGCCATATGTGCACAATCTAAACATGCATAGTCTCATGAAAAATGTTTCTACTAGCTTTAGTTCAGTGTTACTAAATGCACTCCCACAAAACCAATGGAATTTGACATAGCAATTAATCACATAAAACAATTATAATTATAGTCCATAGTGTCATGAATAATTCCTCACATGCCTCTTTTCATTTGTTTCATTAGCCTAATTACAATGCCTGGATGACTCAAGTGACAAGTAACCATATCATGGCATAAAGCCAAGTAACCATATCATGGCATGAAGTCAAGTAATCATATGAAGCCAAGTAACCATATCATGGCATGAAGCCAAGTAACCATATCATGGAATGAAGCCAAGTAACTATATTATGGCATAAAGCCATAATTTCAAGTATTGACTAGTCAATTTCCTCATCATGCCACCTAGCACTAGGCTTATAATGGGCATATATATTATGAACATTAAATGAAATTTATTCAATCAATCATGCTCACTAATTCCCTTTTTCATTGACAACTCATATAGAATAACTATCATGAAAATCACAATTTCCCAACTCCAGTCAAACTGGACAGCAGGAGTAGTCACTTTGAATTTCACAACTCAAGTTATGAATGAAAATGTACAAATTGTTCTGGAGTCTAATCACAATCGAGCAAGAACAGAAAATGCAAGAATTTCACCATGTAGCCAACCAAATAAATTTTTTGTCATAACTACAAAGTTGTAGAGCATTCAATAAGCTTTCCAATGGTTCAAGAATCACCCTATTTCAAGTTCTGTAGCTCAAGTTATGAATTTTTAAAATTCGATGTCTTGTTCTGGAAAATTTTTAGGGTAGTTTTCCAATTCTGAGCAATAAAAAGTTGTGTTAAAACCTCATCTTAATAGAGGAATTAGGGTTTGCAAAAAACTACAAAGTTTTAGGGTACTCTCTAAAGTTTTCATTGACATAATGATCCCCAAAATCCAATAATCCTAGCTCAAGTTATGAATTTTTAAGTAATCTGGTCCTATTATCCTCATCGTAGACTAGGGTTTTTAGCACTCCTTTAAGTTCCAAATCACTTCTATCCTAGTGTATCCAAGAATCTCTACTTAACCATGAAAAAAAGAAGAGAGTTATGGCACTAACCTCACTTGAATACCAGCTGCTACCCTTTCCTTTTCAAGTCTCCACAAAATTCTTCAAACAACTGACTTCTTCAAGCTTGAATCTTCACCTCTCCTTGCTCCCTTTTTCTTGGCTATAATGGTGATGATGTTTTAGGGTTTTTGGCTTGGTGTTTCTCCTTCTAGCTTCAGAGAAAATGGGCTATTAAGAGGACCAAAGAAGAAATAAAAAAGATGAGGCAGTGGCTAGCCAATTGAAGAAAATAAGAAAGAGAAGTTTTTGGCTTTATTCAAAAAGTTTTAATGTGTTTTCTGATTTTGATTGGCTACCCTTTTTTTCCTTTCTTCTTTTTTTTTTTATATTTTCAATTTTCCTCTCAACTTATTGATTTATTCAAGTCACTCCTTCCATCATTTACCCCTTAGTTTATTAATTATTTCAAGCAAGTTCCTTAGTCCATTCTTTCCTAATTTCTCCCCCACTTCCTAACTTATTCAATTTAGTTTCCATAATTAAGTTCTAATTTTCACATAATTAATTATGCCATATTTTTATTTATTTATTTTATTTATTTTTAATGATTAGCCTTTTAGGGTAGATTTAAGGATGTTATAGTAAATCCCATAGGGAGATCTTTATGATGCCCCATCAAGAGAGATTTATAAGTTACCCTGGGTACATGACACATGTCCTATTTTAAGTAAAAGTTCTGAGGAGCCTCTGTATAAGCTGGACACATTGGATTTAGGGAGCTACTAGTGACACGTCCATCTTATGTGAAATGTTTATGATGTGAAAACCCATGTGAATGATGCATTGCATATGTGTGAATTAAATGATATAATAAATGTTAATTAGTTTGCTCATTGAGCTTGTGTAAGCTTACCCTTTCCCTTAACCCCTAGATACAGGGTTGTAGGACTAGATGAGTTCTTTGAAGAAAGAGTATCGGGGGTACCTTTAGCCTTTTCCTTTATGTATGGTGTATGGGTAAATGGACATGTAAACTGTGACTGGATAGTACTATGCTGGTAATTAAAGAAATTTAGAGTTATGCAGTATTTTTAAGTATGATAATATATATATGTTATGTTAACCCTTTTTAGAAGTATGCATATTGAACCATTAAGCTTTAAAGCTTATGTATGTTAAGGTTCAAATTATGAGCCATTTTTATATTATGAAAGTATGAAAAGACTAAAGTATAATGGTTTGAAGTATGCTTAAATGAGGAGATATAGGAATGTGTGTATGTTTTGTAGGTTTTAGGCTTGCTAGTGGTTCCAATAGCCTTAAGCTAACCTGATCTCTAGCACTGGTAATGGCCTTTAGTTTGGGTTATTACACTGGTCATGATACAAATTGTAACACCCCTACATTCGATAGTGCGTTCTACTATTTCGGTGACCAGTGTCTGTCTGGACAGCTAGAATGCCTAGAATTATACTTAAATATTAGTAAGGAGATATGAAATAATGAAATACAATAGAGGAAAATACAAGAAAAATAAAGGAAAAATAATAGCAATGAAATGTAGCTAAGTTAAATGAGCCAAAAATCGTAGCGATGGGTGACCGCACTGGAAAGTTGCGGCATGGACCGTTGACTAGCCCTGGACTGCGGGAAAACCTGGAAAATATTTTTAAGACTTAAATAAACATCTATTAAAGTGTAATTGACATTAGAAATGTCAAAGAAAAATTAATGAATTAGTACAAAGGAAAAACAAAAAATTAAGAAACCGATAAAAATCGGTGTTACCAAAAAAATTGAAAATACAACTCGAAGAGGGGCATTTTGGTCATTTGACACCTAGAGTGGACTTTTGACCTAAATATCCATGAAAAATAAATGAAATTAAAGTTTGAAAATGTAACACCCTTCACCCGACAATAGTGTAACCGAGCGAGGTGTGCTACATTCGGTGCTGGAGCACCCTAACTTATCTTACTTTATTTCTTTAAAAATTTTGTTCTCGTTATATTTAATATTGATTATTTTTTGACGGAGAAACTAACGAAGTTTTCCCTATTTTATTATCGTTTGACGTGTTTTACTATTTACTATTTACCTATTTATCATCAATTGTTCTCATAACCATCTCATAATTCACATCTCATTCATTTATCTCAATTTCAAATTCATTTCCATGCATTTCCTTTCATGCACAATTTATATATATAAATTCTCAAGTTTCATTAATTTACATGATTTATAGACTGCTTAAATAAATTCATAATTTATATGATCTACAAAGTAATTACAGTTTCATAATATATATTTCAACATACAATTTATAGTTTACATTACAAATAATAACTAATTATAATTTACAAAATACATAATATGATCTATATGGACCCTATCTACATGCATTGCTGAGGAGGTGACAACATTGAACACTTTGCAGATCAGAACTCCAAAATCTCTGTTTGGTATTCGCTGGGCTTTAACTTCAGTACCTATGCAAGGAAACAAATCCATTGCGCTAAGCATTGCTGCTTAGTGGTGCAATAATATGACAAGGAAATAATATAACAAGTAAAATAATTGGAGCATATTTTCTATACTCAAGAATTTTACTGGGTTTATATGAAATTTTTTATACAATATATCTTTTGTCATTTATGTTGCTCTCTAGAATCACTTCTTTCATAAGTTTATAATAATCATTTATATAGTGTACAAATAAATCTAAAATTTATACTTATACTTATATTCTTATGAAAGTCACATTTGTAATATTTTTTAAATTATAATCCTCCTATTAGTCTTTTTTTATCACTTCCTTGATACTTTCTAAGTTGTTTACAATCATTTCGTAATATTTAAAATTTTTAGAACTAGTTTAATTTACTTCAAATCATTCTAAGGAGCAAATTTTTGGAGTTAATCTAATTTATTTCAGAATTTCTTCTCATTTATTTACTTTCTAGCATTTTTAATTGCTAATATTCATAACTTATTTTAATAAATTAAACTGCCCAAGTAACCTACGACAGGCTGACTAAACTGGAAAACTGGTCGTTGGCACCGACACCGCGTGCCTCGTGCCATCATATCATGGGACTCAGAACGTCAACCACGTATGTAGTCAGTATGGCTAAAAAGCCATGATAATACATCATCGGGCATTAAGCCATGAGTGCGGGCATAAAAGCCATGAATACGGGCATAAAGCCATGAGTACGGGCATAAAGCCATGAATATAGGCATAAAGCCTTCCGTAGTACTGCTAAAACAATGCCCTATTGGCATGCCAAACTATCCAATCTGACACACATGTCTAGGCAATACAAGGGCACATAATATCATTAAATATTAATATATTGTGTTTTATGACTTCATTATTTCATAAAAATTTTCAATTATAATGTATACATTCATTTGATCATATATATGATCACAATTCATATCAATTGTCCTTTTATATCATTGTACTCAAAGTACTTTTCCTTTCTACAATAATGAGAACTAATGTCTCATTCATACATTAATATAGTTCATTTATTCATTCATTATGTTATTCATGTTGATCACAATTCAAAACAATGGTTCACATGTATCATTGTATTCAAAACATTTTTCCTCTCTCATTTATACATTTTATGAATTCTATTTGTGATGGACATATAAGCCCTAACTACCTATTCACATCAATTAGGTGACTTACTTTTCATGTTTCAAGCAATCCATGAACATTTCATGGATTTCAAATTTATGGCCTTAATTTCTCTTTAACAATATAGTTCTTACACTTTGTGTCTTTGTACTACTATTCACATTACTATTTACTTAAATTGTTGACTTTTTAATACATAATAAATTTATTGAACCTAAGTTCTCCAAGATACCACATTTTGCATTTTATTTTTGTTGGTATTGATTTCCAATACCATTTCAAAGCTTATTTTATGTTATTCAAAATTTTCACATTTTATACCCTAAGTTTACTATTCTAGTGGTCATTGTTACAGTAGAAATTTGGCAAAATTTTCTTCTTCAAAGTTGTTCCTTTATGTGTCTTCTTTAATTTCCTTTTTGAATCACTCCAATTGGAGTTTTGTAGCTCAAGTTATGGTCATTTTACCATAACTGGCCGGATTGACCTGTACCTAGAATTTCTGGGCAATTTGGTTCTGCTAGATTTGGTAACCTAAGTTTGGTTGGCAATTTAACTAGGTTATGATCAGAATTTGGATTTATGTTCTTCATGAAAGTTGTTGGGCTATGTCTCAGATTTTTGCTGGTAAAATTTCATATCAATTGAACTTTTCTACACTAAGTTATGACCATTTGAATAAACACTATTCATTTGGTCATTTTCCAGGGATAGCATGTTGGTCACCCGGATTAGGGTAATTTTTAGGTCAACTTAGTTTAGTTTTCTGGCCAGGGTTTCTTCACTAAAGTTGTGTCATTATGTGTCTAGTTTCATTTCCAATCGGCCTTGCATCAATTGAACCTATACAAATCTAGTTATAGCTGCCCAAACCTGCTGGACTCACACCCAGTCGTGTAGGTCACCAAGGGTAGCATGCCTAAGCTCAACTCCATTATCTTTACTCACTTCAATTCCTCCTCACACACATTCAAATGGTCACTAATTGACGATTACAATGTTAATATACCATTACATAAGAAAAACTCTAATTTTTCACAAATCCTAATTTCCAAAGTGTTCATTTCATACCTTTCATGTCATCTAACTCATCCAACACACATAATTCAACATCTAACTCAAGTTATCTCATCACAAACCACTTCTAAACAATTCGAGTCATACAAATCAAAAAATCTCATCCTTCTCTCATGGCTGCAAATTTTCATACACACTTTAATATAATTGTTTTGTTCAATTTTATAACAAATTCTCATTTAATTTGTCTTCCTAACAAAGATTAAAAAGATAAGGAAGTAAGTACAGGCACTAACCTTTTTGAGCTTCACTTAACCTTGATTAAACCTCCCTAATCTCTTCTTCTTTGGCTGCCAATAGTTTTTTTCTAGGTGAAAGATCAAATTTTTGTGAAGGGACTTGGCAATTTTGGTAAACAAATGGAGAGGAAATTCAAGCTTTAAGCTTGAAAATGGTGGAACCTCTTCTCTCTCTCTCTCTCTCTCTCTCTCTCTCTCTCTCTCTCTCTCTACATTTTTTGCTGCCCAAAGGTTGAAGATGCAGATTGTTTGTCAATTTTTGGTCTCTTTTATCTCTTTTAATGAGTTTAATAAATAGTGATTGGTGGAGGAAATTTAAATGACATAATGTGATGTCATAATTAGGTATTTTCCTTCATTTTCTTTTCTTTTCTTCTTTACTCATTTTCAATTAAATTTTTTTAGCAATAGCTATTCATATTTTAGATCATAATAATTATTTACTTAACTAGACAAGTCGGTCAAAAATCATCTCTGAAGACGAAATGACCAAAATGCCCTCCATTTGGCTTATTAAGCCAAAATCATCTGTACTAATTAAAAAATTTTTCTAAACCTTTTCTTGGCATTCTAATGCCATAGAAACCTCAATGACTCTTCTCTGGAGTCCCAAAAATTATTTCATGAATTTTCCCCCAGGTTTAGGGCTTCTAGTTGCGCAGACCGCAACTTCCCACTGGGTTACCCATCGCTAGGGCACCGGCTCATTTAACTCGGTTGTATTTTATTTCTAAAATTTTTTCTAAATTTTTCTTATTAATATTTAAGTTAATTATAGTTCCTCACTTTAGTTTAAATATTTTTCCACTCGTTCTAGCTGTCCAGACCAACACCGGTCACTGGAACAGTAGAATGTGCGGAATTGCTACAGTGAGGATGTTACAGAAAACCCCATGAAAAATAAAAATTAGAAATGAAATGTAAATAGTGAGAAATTAGGGTGTTAATTATAATTATGAAAACTTAGATTTATTAAATGTTTAATTAGACTTAATTCTCCACTAAGTGAAGTATAAAAATGACATAAAGTCAAGGCTGGCCACTTCACTTCTTTCTCATTTCATCTTCAAATTTTCCGAACCCATTTCATTCCAAAGAACTCCATTGCCATCCATGTGTGGAGCTTCATCCACTCAAGATCAAGCCATCCAAACATCAAGCCTTCTTCATTAAAGTTGTTCTACACAACTTGGACAGCATATTGGGAGCAAAAAGGGAAGGATTTGAAGAAGATTTAACAAGCTTCAAAGATAGGTAAGTGTTTGTTTTCCATTCTTGCTTCATTAAAGTTGGTGTTAATGTTGTGGTGTGTTAGATTATGGATAAAATTTTGAGGTTTGATGCGTTATTGGAGGGTAATATCTTTGGCAGCCATGGAATCTCATGGTTAATAAATTATTCTTACATATATTTGTTGGGAATTCATGTTGATGAAAGTGATTTAATGTCCTAGTAATTTAGTTTCCATGTATATGTATATTGAGTACTTGAAATCAAGGGTTTGGAAAGTTATTTGTATACCTTAGCAAACTGCCACTTTTGGTAGCCTTTAAATTCATGAATTAGTGTTTGGTTTCATGAATTTTCTTGATGAATTATGGTTAAGATGAATTGTGGGCAATGTATGTGAAGTAATGGTTGTAAGGTATATGTAATAATCAAGTATTTTCATGTATATTATGTTGAAATTAACTTTGCAAATTAGGGTTGTAAAATGTACATGGAGCACTTGTATATTCTGCCCAAATGGACATGATTGAGATATGATGAATGGTATAGAAGTGCTAAGAATGAATATTAAAGTATTGGGAGGAGGAGGATTGCCAAATTGGGAGTGTAAATTCTCTTATGTAGATTGTGATTGTTGGCAGTGTATAAATTAGGTTATAAGTGCAAAGTTGTGACTCCAATTGGTATGAGGCCAATTAGAGGTGAAACTAGACATAAAATAGGCCAACTTTCATGTAGAAGTGTTGCCCAAATTCTACCTAGAAGTGACCTAAAAGAATGACCGAATTCGGATTCCCTAAAATGTGAACCCAGAATTTGACCATATGAACAGTAATCAGTCTTTTGGCCATTACTCACTCAAAACAGGTCCAAATGACCTGAAATTTATACCATGGAAAGCTTAGACATAGAGCTACAACTCTTATCAAGACACCCAAGCCCATAAATGACCAGAACCAAGTCAAAATGCTTGCAAAATTTGGGTTACAAAAACTGGCTGAATTGACTTTGACCTAAAAATGACCTAAACTTTGCAATATAAGTGCAACTTGACCAGCAATAGTAAAATGACTATAACTTGGTCCATAGAACTCCAAATTCCCTGAAACTAGTGCTAAATTTTCACTAAGACATAGGCCTACAATAATGGTATTTTGACCAAAACCCAGAAACTTAGGGAACTAGGTCAATTAACTTGATTAATTTGGCATACCATATCTGGAAATGGTTCAAATGACTACTAACTCCAGCAAAGTGTTTTAAGTATAACTCCCACTAGAAGTCTTCAAATAAAATGAGCCATACCATTCTGGAAAGCTAAGAAATAGACCTTCAGCTTTGTTTTAGACCTCTCCCTCACCTTATGAATGTAAGAAGCTCAAATGTTGGGTCAAAGCTATTGCCCTCATTGAACATCTTGTCACTACAAGACTATTGAGTCTAGTCCAATAACTTCACTATAAGTAACTCTACAACACTTGAAAAATTACAATAAAAAATTCTTAGTGACCATATGACATAGTTTAACATATCCTATGAAGAGTAATAGACCTAAATATGGTAGCAACCTACTCAAAAAAAATTGGTAAAGTGTAATACTAAAACTGCCTAGTAAGGGAGCCAAAATTCAGAATTGACCTAGTTATGGTCAATTGACCATAACTTGAGTTATACAAATCCAAATGACATGATTCAAAAAGGAAATTAAAGAAGACACAATGAGAAATAATTTAATGAAGAGAAATCTGTTAAATTTACACTGTAACTTGGTCCAATAGATGGTAAACTTTGGCCATGAAATTTGAATAATTGCAATAAAATGCAATAATCTTTGAAATGAAATTGGCAACATATGTCAACATGTGAGGAATGAAAAATGGAACACATTAGTGACATTAAAACTAGTTCACCTAGTGTGCATTAAATGTCAACATTATAGGTTGACTAATGAAAGGAATAGTATTAATAAAATTTAATTATTGAACCTTATTATTAGAAACAATTTAAATGAGTATTGAAACACTTTAAATTGTGTGTTTCAGTTAGAAAAGACACTAGAAAGGGAAAAGACCCACTGAGTCAAGGCCAAGAGGCGACTGATCAGAGGTTTGTGCACAACTAGTTTTTAATTGATTTTGTTATGAAAATTTCATATGACTAAATGACGTATTTTCCTTATGTGTTATGTTAATCAAGTATTGGATTTAATTCAATGATTATTGAAATTGTTATAGTATGTATGAATTTAGCTTTGTAAAATGGTATTTCAACAAGTATTAAGTATTGTTGTGGATTGAATAAATTATGTTTTGAAAAATTGTGATAGAATATGTTTTGAATTGTGATGGGCAATTTACATGGAAAAATACAAATTTATGTTTTGAATTATGATGAGCATAAAAATTATTGGATATTGGAATTGACATTGAATTGAATTATGTTGTGATTTATGCTCACAAAAAGGATAGAGATTCATGATATTGTTTTATACCTCACTATAGATGTTTGACTAGGTTATTACCTGTCTCTCTCATTTGTTGAGGAGACAATGGAGTTAGCTTTGTTTTGATTACCATGGTATTAATGCAGCTTAGATTCTCCTCTTATTAGAGGTTAAATCTAAGTTTTTATGTTATGGCCCATTTGGAAGTTTCATTATTATGATGTGTACTGTGCACGATGATTCGATCTCCCCGACCATAGGGAGTTAGAATCCGATTCGACCTCCCCGACCATAGGGAGTTAGAATCACCCCGAAAGGGCATAGGGAGTTAGAATCACCCCGAAGATGGCCCTTTCGGATTAGTCTTGCATAGTTAGTGAGATAAAGAGTGGTTTTTGAATAGTAAAGAATTTCAATTTCAAATGGGATTTATGCATAATTGGTTTTGTTGGAATTAATCTTTATTTCTATGATTGTTGGAATTACTTTAAATGTCCAGTTGTGATTTGATAAATTGAATTTCTTGCTCAAAGTCATTTTAACCAATGATTTATATTATTGGCAACGAAGATTTTAACTTTTGAAATTTTATTGAATTTTGAGACTTTTAAATTAATTGTTATAATTTTGTCAATGTATATTGTATTACATTTTAAATTATAGTTGTGCACCACTGAGTTCACCACTCAGCAATAGCTTTACATGCTATCGCAAGTGAAAAGAGCATAAAGCAGTTGAGTAAGCTTCCTTGAAGACACATTCAGATCAGCTCCAAGTATAGCATAAGTATACCCATGTACATAGGTTTTGATGTATGCATGTAAATATATATATGTAAATTATTTGAGTAGTTGTATAAAAACTCTTGTAAAAAATTTTGGTATGTAATTAAATGAAAATTATTGTAATGTAAATTTGAGATTTCATTTACCTGTATAGTTTTGTAATATTAATTTTTGAGTCTTGTAATCAACGAAATATTTATTTTATGATGAGGTTGGTTTGAAAATGAATTGATTTGATTATTGAGGTTGAATTGTGAGATGAAATGAAGTTTATTGGAGTTGTATTTGAGAAAACATATTTGGAGTGTTTTCCTTTTCAGGTTTGAAGAACTGTTTTATGAACATACAGCTTGTACTCTGCCAAAATTTTAAAAATTTTTTATAACACCAGATTTTAATCGATGATTTAATTTGACGAAAATTGATTTAAAATCCCTTGTAGTATATTTAATGGGTTATGGGTAGGCGAAGTACAATAATTCATTAAGTATACTACGGATCATGTTATGCCTTACGGAGGTGTACGGTGTGACATAAATAAATGTCTATGCCTCTTCCACGAGATTCAGAATCTGATTGATGATAAGTAGATACCTGATCAAAAAAATAAAATGTTCTAAAAGGCCATGCCTTTTCTTTTATTATTGGAATAAAAATCTTATATTTGAATAACACCATTTTAGTTTATTTACCAAGTTTTTCAATTTCAATGTGATGTGTTTAGCATTTAAGATCTCGTTGAATATTAATGTGAATGATATTTAAATGGGACACTCTTGAAAATACTAAAGAAACAAAGTTAGGCATTCATCTAACTCTAAAAGAAAATTGAGCAATCATAATCTATTATAGCAAAGTACTTCAATGTGGAAAATGGGAATTTCAATTTAAACTATTAAATAGAAAGAGACATTAAGGCCTAAGAGGGAGGAGGGGAGGGGGGGGGGGAGCAGCGCATTCAAATTTTGCTAAAAGGGGACAACAAATTCAAGAATCTCATTAACGTGTATGGGGTATTTTGCTTGAGAGATGCTCACTAAGCTGAAAACCAGCAAAGGGCAATTTAGGCAAAAATTAGAGTACAAAATTTTGCTAGGTTGAAAACCTATAAAGCATAGCCTAGGCAAAAATTAGAGCAAACAAATAAAGAAAAAAAATAAGAAGAAAGAAAAAGAAAAACAAAAGGAAAAAGTAAAGGAAAAGGAAAAAAAGAAAAAAATAAAGAAAATATAAAACGAAAAAGGAGAGGAGAGACTTAGTTATAAAACACGCAAGGAGTAGCCAACAGATTACAAATGCTTAGTTTTTATTTAGAAATTAGATAAATTGTCTAATTTTGCACTAATAAAGAGTAAGAGATGTGCTCAAATTAATTATGAATAGATGAAGCTATATTAGTATGAGATGAAATTATTAGGTGTTTTGCATACGAATGGAAAATGAAAATATTGAAAAGAAAAAGAAGAATATGAAAAAGAATAAAGAAAAAAAAAAAAACAAAAAGCTCACTAAGTCAAAAACTTGAAAAGATGGCTTAGGCAAAAGTTAGAGCGACTCGCTTAGTCAAAAATCCAAATGGGCGACTTAGGCAAAAATTTAGGGCAAAACCTAAAAAGAAAAAATGGCACTAAAAATTGAAGTTTTTGGTTAGGATATGATGCTAGGAGGAAATGATGTCAAGCATGATGCAAGGAACTGAGTCATAGGGAGCAATAGAATTGAGTACTGGGTGGCATAATAATGGTGAGCTGTGTGCCAACATCGCAAAAGAAGTCAAATTGCCAAATTAGGATATAGAATATTTGAAGGAATATGGGAAATAGGTAGAGCATTCATGCATTAAGAAAATCATGACATATCATGCATCACATTTGGAATAAACTTCCATCCCTAGAGATTTAGATTACAAAACAAAATGAATTTCCACTCTAATTCGAGATCTGAATTCATATTTTTCACTCTTGACATTGAAAATGAAGGTTTTTCAAAAGAATGTAAAATTACATTTTTTACCGTAGTGGAATATTTTTTTAAAAATAGTCCCCAAGTGGAACCAAAATTTTTAACAAAGTCTGAAATCCCCAATTAAATTTTAGCATGAGTATCATCTCCTAGTGGGGACTTTCCTTAACATGAGCACTAGAAAATATGAGAATGAGCATTTGAAATATACACATCATCAAGCATCGTCATGCCATGCATAGATAGATGCATTTGTATTACATATAGATACTAATGAATATAATCATTCTTGCATTGTTGCCTAGAAAAATGAAAATGAGAAAAAAAAAGCCAGAAAGAAAGAATACTACCAAAGTAGGTAGTAAGAGAAGAGAGTAAGAGAAGAAAATGCTTAAGCAAGTATATGAATTGGTATTGTTCAAGTGAGCAATTGGCCAAAATGAATATGATAAAGAGATCAAAGTTGCTCAAAGCGAGCAAACTACCTAAGCAAGTAGTGAAAGAAAGTAAAGATACTTAAGCAGGTATAAAGATAAAATGCTTAAGTGAGTAATAAATGGAAAAAAAAAATTGTTGAATTAAGCAATGAGTGAAACAAAAGTGAGAAAAGAGGATAATAAAAGAGAATTAAAAAAAAAATCCTATTAGAGAAGAGAAAAAAAGAGAAAAAATAAGAAATGTCTGAAGAACAAAAAGAGGATAAGAAAATTGCCTAGATAGGTGGTGAAATAAGAAAAGTCTGAGAAGACATAAGAGAATCAAAGATAGCTCAAACAAGTAATATGCCTAAGAAAGCATAAGAAGTAGAATAGCTCAAGCCAGTAATATTCCCAAGCAGACATAAGAAATAGAATAGCTCAAGCAACTAACATGCCCAAATAGGCATAAGAAATGGATCATCGAGTGATATGACAAAGCAGGCATAAGAAATGGAATCGCTCAAGCAAGCAATATGTCTAAGCATACAAGAGAGATAGGATCACTCAAAAGAGAGTATATCATTTCATAACTTTGCATTTGTTGAACTACACTAAGTCTGATTCTCCCTCAAAAGGAGATACCTAAGCAATGTAAGTGTTACTTAGATACAAATCCCAAAATTTCAAATCAAGCAATCAAGTTGCATTTTTGTTTTAGAACTATGAGAGGATTTGATTCTCCCTCAAAAGGTGATATGTAGGAGGAAGCCTGGAGGTTTTAGGTTCAAAACCTCGAAACATTTTCAAAATCACACACTTTTGCTACAACCTATGTAGCCATTAGTCTCAGAAGGAGCAGGAAGCATAGTTAAATTCCTTACCTAACTCAGAAAGTGAGTATATCATAAAAGGTAGTATACTCAAACCTCATTTCTCTCGATATTCTTTGCCGGTCTTTGGCAGTACCTTTGGCACTGTTCCCAAAATCAACCAAAGTGGGAGGCAAACTGTAAATATCTATTTTTTGACCCTGAAATGCATGCTTTGTGGAGACAGTGAAGAGCCCTGTGATGAAAATACCACTGGATATTGAGGAATCCTAAAGCACCGATAAGACTATGGAATTACTAGAAAATTAATAAAATAAAATAATTTTTGCATTTTAGGAAATTAATTTCATTTTTTTTTTTTTGAGAATAAAAGGGTTTTTAAGGGTTTTAAGCCTATATTATTTAATTGAGCTTAATTTGATATTTTTTCAAGGTTATAAATGGACCTAAGAAATATTTAATTAGGCTATATTGAATAATGAAACCTATTAAACTTTTAATTAATGAATGTGGGCTTAAATTTTTTTGACTTTATTAAAAAAGCATTTTAATTAATAAATAAAGTAAAAAAAAAAAGATAAAGAAAAAATAAAAAAAAAAGATAAAAATCTCATACTGCCGTAGATTAGGAAGATATTATTTTTTTTATCTTTTCTTTTATCTTTTTAAATTCTAAAATTCTAATTACATTAAGTTAATTTTATCCTATCATTTTCTCCATATAAATATATCATCATGTTTAGGGTTTTGAAAAGTGGAAAGGGGGCTGAAAATTAGAAAAATTCTTAGGCTAATTTTCTATAATTATGGTGTGTGGGATGCTACTTTCTAGTAGATCTTTCTTCATTCCATAAGAATTAGACATAGTTTTCTACATTTGCACATAATTCATCATAGATTTCATATAGTTTTAGGTTAATTAATTTAGATTTCTAAGTCTTTCAAGGTGTCAAATGTATCTCACAATTCCAAGGAAATCAACCAAATAAAGGTATATTTCTAATTGGGAACCTAGTCTCTCTTAGTTATGATTTCATCACATTTATTATTCATGCATTTTCATCATGTAATTATTAAATTTAGGACTTGAAAATAATTTTAAAAGATTCATTGGGTTGTTTTCATGTGGAATAGCCTTTTAAATCACTAAAAAAATTATTTTGTAGGTCTAGATATTAATTTTTGAAGTTATGACATGATTATAGATGATTTTTATGATATCTGAATTTGTAAAATTTATTCAGGGCTTAAAGCTTGCTTATTTTCAGTAATTCTTTTATTTGGTGATCATTCGAGATGTTTAATTTATTCTCATATTTTTAGATTTGCAAAATACTTGGTAGATTGGGGCGAGTAATTTTTGAAATATTATTGTGCAATGTTATCTAAATTTCAGTGTTAGTCAATTCAATTAATTTTCCTTATTTTATCTAGGAGAGAATAATTACTTTATTTTAACCATGTTTTATTTTAATATGTTAGGTAGTATTGTAAATATTTATGATTTTTCATGATGTTTTAGTATTTTTCCTTGATTTTACAAAGTCACTGCCTAGTTTTAGGATTTCTACATGTAGATCAGCATTGGTCAATTTTTCTTTTTTTTTTATCAAATTTTGAGTGTTTTCATTTTTCTATGTTAAAGCTTGCTATGTTTAGGACTTCAGGTAATTTCTCTAGATTTTTTCTGATAAGTTTTGTATTTTTTTATGGATTTTACAAAATATATGCACAAATCTGAAATTTTCCATATCTAAGTTATTTTAGTTACAATTAAACTCTTTTTTCATTTTTAATTAATTTACATGTTTTTTATTAATTAATTGGTGACAATTATGCATTCTAGATATGTTAGAATTAGGATTAAATGATTGGCTTAGGTTAGGACACTTTAATTGGTTAAACTTAATTCTAATCCTACTTTGATTTATTTTAGTTAATTAGGTTAATTTTTTTCTTTGATTTTTTTTATTTTTTGTTTATTTAATTCAATTAATTTTTGTATTTTCTTTTATTTTAACTTAAATGCTTACGTTTTTACATTTTTTAGTTATTTTCACATGTAAATTAATTAAATAAGATGAAGTCCACTAAAAAAGCCCAAAATCAAAATAGCAAAGGAAGAATGTGTGCAAATGGATTTTTGGTGGACTAAAATAAAGATTTGGAATTCAAGGCCTCTTGGATGAGGTTAATGGACTTAAGGCCTTTGTAATAATGGTAGGTTAATCTATTTAATTTTTATTTTCAGGGATTTAAAGGCTATTTGAAAATTTTAAATCTCTATTATCCTCCCTCTTCTTTAGTTTAGGGCTTTAATTTTATTTTAATTATTTTGAACGTTTTCAAATGGGCTTTGGATATCTAATTGGGTTTAGTAAAGATGCATATAAGGGAACAAGGTAATTAATACATCTAAGTATATAACCTAAAAACATTGACATGATTAGGATCCTCCCCTCTTCTTATGCATATACTTTAGATCAAAATGCTTAGGATTATTTCTATGTTATGTAAAATGACTTAGCATGTAATTGGCCTAGTTAAATATATATGTAAGGCAAGATGGTAAATAAGGTAATTCCTTTAACTTAGAAACATCACATGATAGGACTTTCTATGCACATATACACATGTTATTTCTTTGAATGGTTGAATTTAAATGTGGGTGTAATCTTAGCTTGCATAAATGTATGGTCAGGAAATTTAATAAAAGAAACAATACGATGGACTTTAGGAATCATTAATAAAGGCTGGCCCTTGTTCTAAGGTAAGTCTAAGTAGAGAGAGTATCTAATACCTTTCCTCTCTTGTACCCACTATCCCAAACCTAGGCCATTATGCTTATAGTAAAAGAAGGGCAGTAGACCTCTACAAGGTGCAAGTTGCCACCCACATACCTTCTTATGAATTTGTCCCGATTATTACTCTAGTGGTGACTCCTTTCCTTCGCCTTTGTGATGTTAATGTCCAAGCATCGTGATAATGTTATGGGAAGATGATGCTAAACCATATTTGAGGGTCACGTATCGGCACAAAAGACCAAGCTATTTCACTTGAGTCAATTACTTTGCTAGTTGTTTACTCAACTTAAAAAGTTCAAGATAGCTTTTGCAAATAAATTTCCATGTTGATCATTTTTATTCAATCTAAGGCTTCGAATAACTTAGCAAAGTAATTTTGCTTGATGTTTTACTAACTTTGCTATTGTGACCGAGTCACCCTAACTTAATTTATATTTTATACTTTTTGGTGGTTGGAATTATTTAATTTAATGTAATCCAAACCACAATACTTGATCATATTTTTACATATTATATATTAGTTGGAGATTGGCAAAACAAAAAGCATTTTCATTAACAAAGAAAGATATACAAGGCTTTAAGTAGTGGGTCAGACACTATCATTCTCGCCTCTCTACTCATCTTTATTTACATGCCCACCCCCACTCTCTTCTCCCTCATCCTTGCCATCCTAAAGATTTTTAACCCAGGAGAAATCATCCCTCGCATATCACTTTTAAAGCTAAACCACAATGTCATTATGAGTTTTGACATATATCTCGGCCATTTGATCATCAAAGGCAGCAAGTTCAACTTTTCTTCTTCAACTCAGTTTGATTAGCTGAGTACTTCTCCCTTGTACTTCTTCCTTCTTAGTCTAAAGGTGGCCTTCCAAATTCTTAATCTTATTCTTAGATAAGGAGACAACTTTGGTCAAGAGGGAACTCATAGTTTCTTGAGTACGATGTGCCCCTGCAATGACCTAAACTTCTCCCTCAAGAGTTGGGTGTAGGAAATTTGATCCATTTAAAGAGTGATCGCTTAAAGGGTAATGTCTTTATCATGTTCTCCCTCAAGTCGAGCTCGGTTGATAAGAAGGATGTATCTCTTACTGAACTAGCAAGCAAGTTTCTAGTTGTCCATAATGAACTCAGAGGCCAACAATTGCTCAATTATTTGAGCTAGTTGTTAGGAAGAAGGCGTAGCCTTTATTTCTATCTCCTTTGACTAAAAAACAGTTGTTGGAGTCATGACCTGCCTCTCACTAGAAATGGGCGAGGTTAAAGGAATTGAAATCCTAACTCTCTTCAAGGTAAGTGTGTAACATCCCCATTGTACGTGTTCTGTACGTTCTGTTGCTCTCATGGCCAAATAACAGTCCAGGCAAGTCAGGATGTCTGGAACTACACTTCGGTGATAGTGAACAGACACATAATGATGAAATAAATAAAAAGAAAATACAAGAAAAATCAAATAAAAATGAAAGAGAGAAAATGAAGCTAAGTTAAACGAGTCGACACCGCAAAGAATGGGTGATCAGACTGGAAGGCCGCTGTTTAACCCTAGACAATGGGAACCCTCAGAATTTAATTTCGGGACGTAAGTAAAGGTCTATTGAAATATAATTGACACTAGAATTATTAAAAAAAAAGTAATAAATTAGTACAAAGAAAAACGAAAAATCGAGAAACAGACAAAAATCGGTGCTACCGAAAAATCGGGAATATAACCCGAAGTGGGGTATTTTGGTCATTTGACACCTAGAGTTGCCTTTTGACCTCAATGTCCATTAAAAATAAATGGAATTAAACTTTGAAAATTCCATGAAAAATGAAATTATAAATGAAATGCAATTAAAGGAAATATGGGGCTATAATTATAATTATGAAAGCTTAATTATTTTAACTATTATTTAAATGTTTAGTGGGGTATAAAACCATAAGTGGACAGCATTTTCCACTAAACCATTCATCTTCTTCACTCCTTCATCACCATTGCCGAATTTTATTTTCTCTCCCAAGCTCATCCATGGATGTCCATGAAGCAAGCTTCATCAACCCATGATCAAGCCATTTTTTTCCTATAAGTTTCTTTATTAAAATTGTTCTACACATCATGGGCAATACATAGAGAGGAAAAAGGGCAGCTTTTGATGAAGTTTGATCAAGCTCCATAAAAGGTTAGTGCTAGTTTTCCTTACCTCACTTAATTAAAATTTGTACTAAGGTTGAGATGAGTTGAATTATTGAAAAATTAGAAGGACTGGATGAATGTTTAATGGTGATTGAATTTGGCAGCCATGGAACCTAAAGAGGTTTGAATTATCTTTACATGTATTTGATGGGAAATGATATTGATTAAGGTAATTAGAGGTCCTAGCAAATTAACTTTATGTATATGTTGAGATTGAGTGATTGAATTAGGAGTTTGAAAGAATTGTTGAAGACCTTGGATAATTGTTGAATTGGGGCAGCCTTGAGAAGCATGAAAATGGTTAATTTATGCATATTATTGTTGATTAATGATGCTCAATTTATGTGATTATAAGTGTTAGAATTTAATTATAAGAGTACATGTGAGGTTGACAATGTGAAAGTGGATTTTGAACAAAATTTTGAAGACTTGGACATTTGAGCTTGAAATTGGCAGCCTATTAAATCATGAATTTGTGTGTGTGAATATGTTGTTTATTAATGAAATGTAATGGTGTTAAATTGTGGGCAGTATGTATAGTTAAAATGGAAGTGTTTGTGTGTAACATAAGTGTTGATGCACATTGAATTTGGGTGGATGTAAATGTTGAAGTTTAATGGTGTATTGTGTGCCTTGTGCACTTGAGTATTCTACCCAGAATTTTTGCTGGAATTGTGTACAATATATATATATATATATATATATGGAAGTGTTGTTGATTGAATATTGTAGTAATGAGGAGGAGAAGGAACATCAAATTGAGAGTGTATGTGCTTTGTGCAGGTTGTGTATCGAAGGCAGCACCTAAATTAGGCCATAAGTGCTAAATCAGGAACCCAATTGGTATGAGGCCAATACGGGGTGAAACTAGATACCAAATAGACCAACTTTCATGTAGAAATGTTGCCAAAATTTTGCCTAGAAACTGACCTTAAAAAGTGACCAAATCCGGATTAGTGCATTTAAGACCTGAAAACTGACCATTTGGGCAGCAGTTAGTGTTTAGGCCATAACTCACTCAAAACAGGTCCAATTGACCTGAAATTTTGACCATGAATTAAGACCTATATCTACAAGTCTTATGAAGACACCCAAGCCCAGAAATGACCATAAGCAAATCAAAAAGCTTGCACAAGTTCGGGTCCAAAAACTGGCCGAACCTAAAATGACCTAAAATGACCTAAAGTGACCAATTTTGATACAATCTGTCCAGCTTTAGTAAATTGACCATATCTTGGTCTATATAACTTAGAATGACCTGAAATTTTGCCCCGAGTGCAATAAGACATAGAGCTACAATTCTTATGAAGACACCAAAACCCAGAAATGGCCAGAACCAAGTCAAATGGCTTGCACAAGTTCAGGTACCAAAACTGTTAGAACTAAAACTGACCAAATTTTGCACTAAAGGTGCAATCTGTCCAGCTTTAGTAAATTGACCATATCTTGGTCTATATAACTTAGAATGACCTCAAATTTTGCCCCGAGTGCAATAAGACATAGAGCTACAATTCTTATGAAGACACTAAAACCCAGAAATGGCCAGAACCAAGTCAAATGGCTTGCACAAGTTCAGGTACCAAAACTGCTAGAAGTGACCAAAATTTGCACTAAAGGTGCAATCTGTCCAGCTTTAGTAAATTGACCATATCTTGATCTACAGAACTCAGAATGACCTGAAATTTTGCCCCGCATGCAATAAGACATAGAGCTACAAGTTTGTAGTTTGGACCGAAACCCAAAAACCGAGGGAACTAGGTCGTCCGGCTAGGTCAAAATAGTACACCGAAATCCGGTAAATTGCAATAAAATGCAATACACTTGGAAATGAAATTGGTAACATTAGAATTGACTCACATAGAGTGCATCAAGGGTCAACATTATAGGTTGACTAATGAAATGAATTAAAGGGAATAGTACCAAGAGAAATAGGACTTTAAGCTAGACAAATCTAGCACACAAAAATTGAGAAATTGACCAAATTTTGAAGTAAAGGTGCAATCTGTCCAGCTTTAGTAAATTGACCATAACTTGGTCTATACAACTCGAAATGACCTGAAATTTTGCCCCACGTGCAATAAGACATAGAGCTACAATTTTTCTTCTTTGACCAGAAGCTAAAAACCAAGGAAAATAGGACTTTAAATTAGACCAATCTAGCATACTAAAATTGAAAATTGGTAATTACATAAAATGATGCTTGAAGTAATTTGGCAATGAATGCCAACTTGTGAAAAAGGTAAATTGCATTATATTGACAACATATTGAATTGTAAATTGTGACATGTTGATGCTAGAATCAACCTATCCATGATGCATAAAAAGGTCAATAATTTTATTGACCAGTGAAAGGCATAAAGATGTATAAACCCTATGAATAAAAAAAATTAAATATGTAACATTGTAATATGCCCTAATTTGCCTAGTTGACTAGTTTGGATAGGTTGGCATGCCAATAGGATTCTGACAGCTGTTCTGTAAATGACTTTACATCATACTGTGTTTTATGGCTTATTATGCCATACTATGATTTTAATAGCCTATGGCTATACAGTTTGTGTTATTATACTCGGCTTAATGCCTGATTGATTATATGGCTTTTTAGCCACACTGTTTGCACACCGGGAGATACTTTGTGACCGATGGTGTGACGGCACGAGGTACTAGGTACCCAGTGCTAGTATATCTATTTATCCAGTCTGGTCAGTGTATAGGCTATATGGGCAGTCATTTAAAACATTATACAATTCAGGAAGCTAAGTTAAGTATAATGAAATTTCAGTACAATTAAATTAAGTATTGAATGAATGAGTAAAAGAAATTAGCAAAAGAAACATAACAAAAATATAAATTGCAGAATCGTAGAGACTTGAAATACAATACAGTTAGAATAAATTATATACTGGGTAGTATTACTGAAAAGTTATAAACTAAGCACTTCCAAAGAGGAACAAACTAGTATATAAGATCGTTGATACTAGAAATACCATACCAAATTAAATTGATTCTTGAATATCTGAATTATGATTTATTTATTTCTTTAATTGTATATATTATTTCTTGTTATACTATTGCACCACTAAGCAGAAATGCTTAGCGCTATGGAATTGCTTCCTCGCGCAGGTACTGAAGGTAAGACCAGTAGACTGTCAACTGAGATTTTTGGAGTCTAGATCTGCAAAAGTGTCAGAAGGGTTCAAAATTGTCACCTCCTCAGCAATGCATGTAGATAGGGCTCATTTTATACATGTTATGTATATTGTTCATTCCTAGCACATTGTAAATTATTTGTATATCTTGTACAAAATAAACTCATGTAATTAACCTATGAATTATGGAAGCTACTCAAAGTAAGTATTTTAATATGTGAATTGAATTTGAGTTATAATGAGATTGTACTTGTGAATATTGAGATGTTGAAAAACTAATGAGATTTCTGAGAAATCTAGATACTGTATTGAGATACATTATGTTTGAAAATTTTTGAGACTATTAAGTTTTAGAAATTGAGTATATATTGAAATTGTTTTTGGCAGGTTCAGAAGAACTGTTAGTCCAAATTACAGTCGGCATGTTAAAATTTTTGAAATTTCCAAATTAGTCAGATTTTGATAAAAGTAAAAATAGCCTAAACCTCAGATAAAGTTTTTGAACAAGTAAATCTAGAACTATAATGAAATCAGATAAGATCAGTGCTCAAGACACCGTGTAGCACGTCTTGCTCGGCTACACTGTAGATGGGTGAGGGGTGTTACAAAGTGTGTCACCCTCGCCCAGGGTAGAAGTTCGCCTAGCCTTGTAACACCCCTATGTTCGGTAGTGTGTTCTACTGTTCCGGTGACCAGTGTCGATCCGGACAGCTAGAATGCCTAGAACTACATTTAATTGTTAGTGAGGAAACATAAAATAATGAAAGACAAGAAAATAAAATATAAGAAAAACAAAGGAAAAATAATAGCAATGAAATGAAACTAAGTTAAACGAGCCAGTACCACAGCAATGGGTGACCGCAAGGGGAAGTTAAGCGCAGGCAATAGCTGACCCAAGAACTGCAGGGAACCCTCAGAATTTAGTTTTGAGACATAATTAAAGACTTATTGAAGTATAAATATCATTTGAAATATCAAATAAAAATTAATTAGTTAGTACAAAGAAAAACGAGAAATCGAGAAAACGACAAAACTCGGTGCTATCGAAAAATTGGGAATGCAACCCGAATAGGGGCATTGTGGTCATTTGACACCCCGAGATGCCTTTTGACCTGAATTTCCAATAAAAATAAATGATATTACACTTGGAAAATGTCATGAAAAATTAAAATGGTGGCACATAATCTAAATAGTAAAAGATATGAGGAAAATGTGGAATAAATGGAAGTTTAACATTAACTTAAATTCTTTAATCACTTAGTGGACTACTATGGGATATCTAAAGCATAAAAAAACCAGAATTTGTCCCACTCACATTCTGCAACACTCTTTCTTCCTCAAGTCCTCACCTTGCCGAATTCAAAAACCCATACAAACCACCATTGCCGGCCATGGAAGACCTCCATGCATCCTTGATCAAATCACCTTTTCCACTAGGTTCCTTCACTAAACCTTCTCTACACACCTTGGGCAGCATACTAGGAGCAAGAAAGATAAGTTTTGGTGAGGTTTTGAAGAAGTCCAAAAGAGGTAAGTGGGTGTTTTCAATTCTTGTTTCATTAAAAGTGTAACCAAGGTTATGGGTAGTTGATTTATGGAAGAATTTTTGATGTTGATGAATTATTGGAGTTGAGCCATTTAGGCAGCCATGAAACCTCACCATGAGCAGCTTGTCCTTGAATGTAAATGGTTGTTTGAATGTTGATTTAAATGATTAATTGTATTGAAGTTGAATTCCATGTGTAAGGTTTGATTTGTAAGCTTGAAAAGTGAAAATGGAAGATGATGGGTATGTGTAAACTTATGGTAGCCTCATGAAGAAGATTGAAGTGTTTAAGTTCATGAAATATTGTTGAATTATGTTGCTTATGATGGCAGCATGTGTATGTGAATAATTGTTTAGATTTGGACATGTAAATGAGGTATGTTCATGTGGTTAAATTATTGTAATTAGACTTCGAAAATTCTAAGTTATAATGTGTATGTTGAGAGTGGTTACAAGCTGCCCAAAATGACCAAAATGTGATGTAAAGTGTGTTAATGTTATGGTACCATAACAGAATTGGCATGGAAGGTAAACTTGGTAAGTATTGAATGTGTAATTGGTAGGTGATGAAGAATGTGTAGCAGGGCAGTGTGTGTTTTAGCTTAGAACCTTAAGTGTGTGACTCCAATTGGTATGAGACCAATTGGAGGTGAAACTAGGCACAAAATGTGCCAACTTTCATGGAGGAAGCTTACCTAAATTCTCCCTAGAAGGTGACTTGAGAAATGACCAAATCCATATTAGTGGCTTGAAAGCCTGAAAATTGATCATTTGGGCAGCAGTTAGTGTTTTGACCATAACTTACTCAAAACAGATCCAAATGACCTGAAATTTTTACCATGAATAGTTTAGACATAGCTCTACAATTCTTATGGGGACACCAAAGCCTAGAAATGGCCAGAACCAAGCCAAATAGCTTGCACAAGTTTAAGTACCAAAATTGGCCGAACCAAAAGTGACCTAAAAATTACTGAAGCCTACCATTTTAGTGCATTCTGTCCAGCATTGGTAAATTGACCATATCTTGGTCTACACAACTCAGAATGACCTGAAATTTTGCCCTGCATGCAATAAGACATAGACCAACAAGTTTGTAGTTTGGACCAAAACCTAAAAACTGAGGGAACTAGGTCGTCCGACTAGATCAAAATAGTTTACCGAAATCCGGTAAATTGCAATAAAATGCAATACACTTAGAAATGAAATTGGTAACATATACCAACACTAAAGGGCTATAAAATGTGACATGTTGGTAACATTAGAATTGACTCACTTAGAGTGCATCCAGGGTCAACATTATAGGTTGACTAATGAAATGAATTGAAGGGAATAGTACCTAGAAAATTTAAATATTGGATTTTATTGTTAGAAACAAATTCATTGAGCACTGAAACACTTTAAATTGTATGTTTCAGTTGAAAAGGATATTGAGAAGCATAAGGAACACTGAGTCAGGGCCAAGAGGCATTTATCAGAGGTCTATGCACAATACTTTTTATATTCACTGCTTTTACTAGAAAATTTATTTGGAGAATTGAGTTATGAATAATTTTTTATTGTTTTGACTTGGGAATTTTTTTTAGAAATTATTGTGTTGCCTACTTTGCAAATGGAAATTTTGAGATAAAATATGATTTGTGGTTGTATGAAATATTTAAATATTGTGATTTGGAATTATTTTGATTCACACTTGGCATGACAATATTACTATGCTCCTCCTCCATTTATGGGGTGAGTGTGATTATATTCCTCCCTCTTTGACTTGCCACCGAGGTGAGTGTGGATGAGTACTCATTATTTAGCTAGCTACCTCCCTCATTGATTTCGATTAATGGGGTGAGTGTGCCTTATCGTGATGTACACACGGTATGTTTAGAAAATTTTGTGTCATGACCTAAATTGTGTTATCGATTGGCAACACTGTGTTATTCAATTGTTTGATCAAATTTGTGTTATATGAGCTTTGAAGAATTGTGAGTTGTTTGGATTGTAAATTGTCAATAAAAGTTTCATACCACATTTTAAATTGTTATTATGCACCACTGAGTAAATTTTACTCAGCGATAGCTTTTTCATTGCTGTCGTAGGTAGACAGACAGACACAGCAGCAGAGTAGGCTGCTTGTGACTTTGCTTTAGGATTTCGTCAGGTATATTGAGTATACCATATTTTGTAGTTTTTGTTGTAATGTATGTGCTCTATATGTATATATTGTACTTGGTCTTGAGCAGTTGTAAACTAAAATTGTAAACTATTTGGCCTGTAAAAGTATTGTGATAAATTTATCTTATCTCAATTTTTTGGAAACACTGGAAAATTGATTGTTGAACTGAGTTGATAATGTTGAGAAATTTATTGTGTTGAACAAATTATTGGAGTTCGGGATTGAGGAATTATATATTTGAAGTGCTTTTTACAGGTTTTTGAAGAACTGTTTTATTCAAAATACAAATGGCACTCTGCCAAAATTTTTACAGAAATTATTAATACTTCAAATTTGTTATTTGGTTTCACTTCAGTTAAAAAAAAAAATCTAACACCTGTAAATAGTGCTCATCACTGTAAAAAGAAGTAAGAAAAGGTTTAAAATCCGTTGTAGTGTATTTAATAGATTATTAATAGATCAAGTTGGTAATTCATTAGGTATACTACGGAATCATGTTATGCCTTACGGAGGAGTAGGTTGTGACATGTTTTAGTGGTATAAGAGCAAGTTTTTAAATTCTGTTTTGACCTGTAATTTGAATATTCTTTTTTCATAGTACAACTGCTCAATATCATTGTTTGATACATACAGTACATTACATTATAAATATGCACTAACAAGAGGAAATCTCCTTGTGTTGATTGTATAGGAAATAGAAAATCCTGTGAAAAGATATGGAAGAGAAAAATGAGACAATAGAACAGTCTGTGATAGCAAAAGTACAAGTTGAGGCCCCAGCTCCACAAAGTATCAAAGGCCCGACTGTACTAGTTTTACCTGTACAAATTACTGCATAAATGGCCCAGCAAATGGCCACTTTCTTTCAACAAATGGCTGATACTTTGTCAGCTTAAGCTCAAACACAAACCCAACCCCCACAAGGGCAGTGTGAAATAGAGAAGAGGGAGAAACCTATAGGTCAGAGCTCGAGCAGTAATTTGGGGAAGAGAAAAGAATTTGAGGAGCCCCGAGCTCAGGGATATAACAGAGGTGGATCATCAGGGCAAAGACCACCAAGGTCCAGTCATCGAACAACTAGAAGTTCCTACCCTCCTCGCCAATGTGAAACTTGTGGTAGAAATCATGGTGGGGTATGCTACAAGGCCATAGGAGCCTGTTACAATTGTAGAGGCATAGGACACTTTGCGAAGGACTGCACTAGTACCCATAAAGTTGGGCCACCTCCTACTACTGCTGAAGGGTCAGTTCAGAATTCTATCACCAGAGGTTCACAACCACGTAGCAGAGGTAGAGGTAAGGGTAGAGGTAGTCCATCAAGCAACCAAGGCACAGTGAATCAGTCAGAGCAAGGCAATGCTCCGGTCAGAGTCTATGCAATGAGACAGAGAGAAGAGGCTGAGACTTTTGACATTGTTGCTAGTACTTTCTCGATTAGTAACTAAGATATATATATATATATATATATATATATATATATATATATGTATGTATGTATTGTTTAACCTGGGGTCTATATACTTTTACATTAGGGCCAGCATTATTTGCCTTCCTACTGTCCCTCGTATAAAAAAAAAAATTCAGTTATCTAAAAGTAAGTTACAGTAATGGAATTGCTCTAGATGAGAACAAAGATGTTACAGTTAGTAATTGTCAATGAATATTGTAATCAGAATAAGATTCGAATATCAGTAAATTCGAAAAGGATAAAATATAGGAAAATTTGATCTATTGGGATGTATCGTAGTAACTATGCAATGTTCTTGATGTTTATACTGTAAGCTGCAGATTACAGTACTGACTTGAGATTATTATGTAGAGCTACGTACTACTGATAGTGCACCAAGATGAGAATAGTTGCCAACGGCATCTGTATTGGTATAGTTATATCAGGACAAAATTTTATTGTTGGAAATGAGTTTGGAAATCCTATTTAGGGATTTAAAACTCAAAAGTTAGAATATCGAAAGGTTATAGTTTAGTACAAAAGGAAGTAAGTTATAGAAAATTAATAGATAAAAAGAGTTGTGGAAGTAAAAATTTAAACAGTGGTTCAGATATAACCAAGAAATGTTACGAACATGAGTAAGATTGTTGACTAGAATGGTCAAAGGACCCATGATTAGATAAATAATTTTAACATGACATCAATGGTCATTCAATAAGGAAACATGAACTGAAATATTAGATAGAACAATAGTAAGAGAAGATTAGTGCTATATAAACAAAGTAAATATTATATTAGCTTGTTAAAAGTCTTATACAAATTCGAAGGAAAGAAGATTATACGATCGTATAGAAAGGAGAAAATAAATGTGTGAATATTGTAAGACAGCTATTGGGTAAAATTTCACAGACGAAATTTATTTTAAGGGGAGAATAATTGTAACACCCCTATGTTCGATAGTGCGTTCTACTGTTCTGGTGATCAGTGTCGGTCCGGACAGCTAGGATGCCTAGAACTACATTTAATTGTTAGTAAGGAAACATAAAATAATGAAATACAAGAAAAGAAAATACAAGAAAAACAAAGGAAAAATAATAGTAATGAAATGAAACTAAGTTAAACGAGCCAGTACTGCAGCGATGGGTGACCGCGCGGGGAAGTTAAGCGCAGGTAATAGCCGACCCCAGAACTGCAAGGAACCCTCGAAATTTAGTTTCGAGACATAATTAAAGACTTATTGAGGTATAAATATCATTAGAAATATCAAAGAAAAATTAAATAGTTAGTACAAAGAAAAACGAGAAATCGAGAAAATGACAAAACTCGATATTTCTGAAAAATCGAGAATGCAACCCGAATAGGGGCATTGTGGTCATTTGACACCCCGAGATGCCTTTTAACCTAAATGTCCATTAAAAATAAATGATATTACACTTCGAAAATGTCATGAAAAATTAAAATGGTGGTACATAATCTAAATAGTAAAAGATATGAGGAAAATGTGGAATAAATGGAAGTTTAACATTAATTTAAATTCTTTAATCACTTAGTGGACTACTATGGGATATTGAAAGCATAAAAAAACCAAAATTTGTCCCACTCACATTCTGCAACACTCTTTCTTCCTCAAGTCCTCACCTTGCTGAATTCAAAAACCCATACAAACCACCATTGCCAGCCATGGAAGGACCTCCATGCAACCTTGATCAAATCACCTTTTCCACTAGGTTCCTTCACTAAACCTTCTCTACACACCTTGGGCAGCATACTAGGAGCAAGAAAGATAAGTTTTGGTGAGGTTTTGAAGAAGTCCAAAAGAGGTAAGTGGGTGTTTTCAATTCTTGTTTCATTAAAAGTGTAACCAAGGTTATGGGTAGTTAATTTATGGAAGAATTTTTGACGTTGATGAATTATTGGAGTTGAGCCATTTAGGCAGCCATGAAACCTCACCATGAGCAGCTTGTCCTTGAATGTAAATGGTTGTTTGAATGTTGATTTAAATGATTAATTGTATTGAAGTTGAATTCCATGTGTAAGGTTTGATTTGTAAGCTTGAAAAGTGAAAATGGAAGATGATGGGTATGTGTAAACTTATGGCAGCCTCATGAAGAAGATTGAAGTGTTTAAGTTCATGAAATGTTGTTGAATTATGTTGCTTATGGTGGCAGCATGTGTATGTGAATAATTGTTTAGATTTGGACATGTAAATGAGGTATGTTCATGTGGTTAAATTATTGTAATTAGACTTCGAAAATTCTAAGTTATAATGTGTATGTTGAGAGTGGTTACAAGCTGCCCAAAATGACCAAAATGTGATGTAAAGTGTGTTAATGTTATGGTACCATAACAGAATTGGCATGGAAGGTAAACTTGGTAAGTATTGAATGTGTAATTGGTAGGTGATGAAAAATGTGTAGCAGGGCAGTGTGTGTTTTAGCTTAGAAGCTTAAGTGTGTGACTCCAATTGGTATGAGACCAATTAGAGGTGAAACTAGGCACAAAATGTGCCAACTTTCATGAAGGAAGCTTACCTAAATTCTGCCTAGAAGGTGACTTGAAAAATGACCAAATCCAGATTAGTGGCTTGAAAGCCTGAAAATTGACCATTTGGGCAACAGTTAGTGTTTTGACCATAACTTACTCAAAACAGGTCCAAATAACCTGAAATTTTTACCATGAATAGTTTAAACATAGATCTACAATTCTTATGGGGACACCAAAGCCCAAAACGGCCAGAACCAAGCCAAATAGCTTGCACATGTTTAGGTACCAAAACTGGCCGAACCAAAAGTGACCTAAAAATGACCTAAGCCTACCATTTTAGTGCATTCTGTCTAGCATTGGTAAATTGAACATATCTTGGTCTACACAACTCAGAATGACCTGAAATTTTTCCCCGCGTGCAATAAGACATTGACCTACAAGTGTGTAGTTTGGACCAAAACCAGAAAACTGAGGGAACTAGGTTGTTCGGCTAGATCAAAATAGTTTACCGAAATTCGATAAACTGCAATAAAATGTGATACACTTGGAAATGAAATTAGTAACATATACCAACACTAAAGGGCTATAAAATGTGACATATTGGTAACATTAGAATTGACTCACTTAGAGTGCATCCAGGGTCAACATTATAGGTTGACTAATGAAATGAATTGAAGGGAATAGTACCAAGAAAATTTAAATATTGAATTTTATTGTTAGAAATAAATTCATTGAGTACTGAAACACTTTAAATTGTGTGTTTCAGTTGAAAAGGATATTGAGAAGCATAAGAAACATTGAGTCAGGGCCAAGAGGCATTTATCAGAGGTTTGTGCATAATACTTTTTATATTCACTGCTTTTACTAGAAAATTTATTTGGAGAATTGAGTTATGAATAATTTTTTATTGTTTTAACTTGGGAATTTTATTTGGAAATTATTGTGTTGCCTACTTTGCAAATGAAAATTTTGAGATAAAATATGATTTGTGGTTGTATGAAATATTTAAATATTGTAATTTAGAATTGTTTTGATTCACACTTGGCATGACAATATTACTATGTTCCTCCTCCATTTATGAGGTGAGTGTAATTATATTCCTCCCTCTTTGACTTGCCAGTCTGAGGTGAGTGTGGATAAGTACTCATTATTTAGCTAGCTACCTCACTCATTGGTTTCGATTAGTGGGGTGAGTGTGCCTTGTCGTGATGTACACACGGCATATTTGGAAAATTTTGTGTCATGACTTAAATTGTTTTATCGATTGGCAACACTATGTTATTCAATTGTTTGATCAAATTTGTGTTATATGAGCTTTGAAGAATTGTGAATTGTTTGGATTGTAAATTATCAATAAAAGTTTTACATACCACATTTTAAATTATTATTGTGCACTACTGAGTAAATTTTACTCAGCGATAGCTTTTTCATTATCATGCAGTAGACGTATTGCATGCAACAGCAGAGTAGGCTACTTGTGACTTCGCTTTGGGATTTCGCCGGGTATATTGAGTATACCATATTTTATTGTTTTTGTTGTAATGTATGTGCTCTGTATGTATATATTGTACTTGGTCTTGAGTAGTTATAAACTAAAATTGTAAACTATTTGGCCTGTAAAAGTATTGTGATAAATTTATCTTATCTCAGTTTTTTGGAAACACTGGAAAATTGATTGTTGAACTGAGTTGATAATGTTGAGAAATTTATTATGTTGAACAAATTATAGGAGTTTGGGATTAAGGAATTATATATTTAAAGTGCTTTTTACAGGTTTTTAAAGAACTGTTTTATTCAAAATACAGATGGCACTCTGCTAAAATTTTTACAGAAATTGTTAATACTTCAAATGTGATATTTGGTTTTACTTCAGTTTTAAAAAAAAAAATTAACACTTGTAAATAGTTTTCACCACTGTAAAAAGAAGTAAGAAAAGGTTGAAAATCCCTGGTAGTATATTTAATGGATTATCAGTAGACCAAGTTGGTAATTCATTAGGTATACTACGGGATCATATTATGCCTTACGGAGGGGTAGGGTGTGACAAGCCTTCTTCTTTTGCTTGATTAGCTTCCCTATGTTCTTTGATCAGCTCGACATATTTGAACAAAAAAAAAAAAGAATCTCAGCAAGTAAAAATATCAAAGGCAAAGTTCAAAGCATTTAGCCTCTAACGGAATGTTATTATAATGCCTAGCCACCATCGAATCTCCTGTCACATACGTTGCATTTCACCACTGGGATTCAATTTTGATCAATTTGTTGATGGAGATCTTAAATTGCTGAGCAACAAATTTTAGCTTGTTTATAATAGCTTCCTCTTCTGGGGTGTGCCTAAATTTTCCTTTCCTTTTATTAGTAAAGTAGTTCCAGCTTCCCCCAAATTCCTCCCCTCACCACCCCCATCCCCCCCCCCCCCCCCACACACACACACCTAATGTTCATCCATCTTATTCTTGACAAGGAAAAACTTGTCCTTCCACTTCTTAAGGGATAAGGGAAGATCAATAAATACCCCATCTTCTTTTAAGCATGAAAATGACAATGTTATTTGATCTCTCTGGTGTTCTGTTGAAAAAAGCTACAAAAACTCAAGTAGACGTGTGCAGCTAATCAAAGCCAATCTGAAGGTTGCCTCAGACAGACAGAAATCTTATGCTGACCTGAAGAGAAAAGAAATAGAATATGCAGTTGGCGACAAAGTGTTCCTCAAGGTGTCACCGTGGAAGAAGGTACTGAGGTTTGGAATAAAAGGTAAGTTAAGCCCTAGGTTCATTGGCCCATATGAAGTCATTGAACGTGTGGGTCCAGTGGCCTACAGGCTAGCTTTACCACCAGAGCAGGACAAGATTCACAATGTGTTCCACATATCTATGCTAAGAAGATACCGCTCAGATCCTTCACATCTCATCTCCATGGAAGAAATTGAAGTACAACCGGATTTGACATATGAAGAAGAACCCATACGGATCCTGGCTCGGGAAGTGAAAGAGTTGAGGAATAAGCAGATTCCACTGGTGAAAGTGCTTTGGAGGCACCACAACACCGAGGAGGCAACTTAGGAAAGTGAAGAGACAATGAGGCAACAATTCCCTCAACTGGTTGCATCAAGTAAATTTCGAGGACGAAATTTAAATTAGAGGGGAAGAGTTGTAACACCCTCCTGTAGCAACTCCGTAAATTCTTCTGTATCAGTGACCAGTGTCGGTCCGGACAGTTAGAATGTCTGGAAAAATATTTAAACTAAAATAAGGAACCATAATTAACTCAAATATTAATAAGAAAAATTTAGAAAAAAATTTTAGAAATAAAATACAACCAAGTTAAATGAGCCGGTGCCCAAGCGATGGGTAACCTAGTAAGAAGTTGCGGTTCTCGCAACTAGGAGCCCTAGACCTGGGGAAAATTCATAAAATAATTTTTAGGACTCCAGAGAAGAGTCATTGAGGATCCTATGGCATTAGAATGCCAAGAAAATGCTTAGAAAAATTTTTCAATCAGTATAGACAATTTTAGTCTGTTAAGCCAAATGGAGGGCATTTTGGTCATTTCGCCTTCAGAGGTGATTTTTGGCCGACTTGTCCAGTTAAGTAAATAATTATTATGGCATAAAATGTGAATAAATATTGTTAAAAATTGAATTGAAAATGAGTAGCAAAGAAAAGAAAAGAAAATGAATTAAAATTGTAATTTTGACCTCATGCTTATGTCACTAAGCACTCTCACCCAATCACATTGTGACACATGTCCATAAACCACTTAAAATGAGTCAAATGGGCAGAAAATTGAAATGAAAAAACTGAACTCTTCTTCCTCTTTTCCCGTCCACCATAGCCAATAAGCTTTCTCTCCATTTTCTCTTTTAAAGGTTCATTTTCCTAAGGTTCCTCTCCACAAAACCCTAAACTCATTTCACTAAAAATCATTTCCACATCTTGGAGAAGCTATTTGTAGCAAAAAGAAGAGAAAGGATTGAAGTTTTGTTACCTAGAAAATTCTACTCAAAGAGGTTAGTGTCCAATCTCCTATCTCTTTTACTTAATTCATGTTTATTGGCATGAGATAAGTGGAAAAGTCTAAGAAAAATAAAATAAAACTTATGTATATTCATCCCTATAATTTGGGCAGCCTAGGGATGGTTAGGGTTTGATGAATTTACTTGAAGTAAAGTGTTTATGAGCTGCGTATAGCATGAGAAGAGTGATTGAACATGTAAGTGTAAGTGAAATGCAAGTGAGATGCATGAATGAACCTTGAAAATGTGGACACTTGAACAACATTAGGGTTTGCTCCTGTGATAGTTCATTAACCTTGTAATGGTCAATTGGTGACCATTTGAATGTGTATGATGAGGAAATGAAGTGAGTTGAGGCTTGGCATTTGTGTATGGGTGAGCTGCCTTGGCTGACCTGCAGGACTGAGTATGAATCTAGCAGGTTTGGGCAGTTATAAATGGAGTTGTAGAGGTTCAATTGGTGTAAGGCCAATTGGACATGAAAATAGACACATAATGGCACCACTTTGGTGAAGAAACCCTGCCCAGAAAACCAAATCAAGTTGGCATAAAAATTACCCTAATCCGGGTGACTTGCATTCTGCCTAGGCAAAATGACCAAATGAACAGTGTTTATTCATTTAGGCATAACTTAGTGTAGAAAGGTCCAATTGACCTGAAATTTTACCATCAGAAAGCTGAGACATAGACCTACAACTTTTATGAAGAACACAAATCCAAATTCTGGTCATAACCTAGTCATATTGTCAACCAAACTTAGATTACCAAATCTGGTAGAACCAGTTTTGCCCAGAATTTTGGATTCTGTCCAATCTAGCCAGTTATGGTTTTTAGGCTATAACTTGAGCTACAAAACTCCAAATGGAGTGATTCAAAAAAGGAAATGTAACTAGACAAAATAAGGAACAACTTTCATGAAGACAACTTTGCCAAATTCCTACTGTACAAATAACCAATGGAACAGTAAACATAAGGCTTAAAATCTGAAAATTGTGAATAATTAACACTAAGCTTAGAAATGGTATTGGCAACCAATACCAACAACTTTAGAATGCAAAATGTGGTATGTTGAGAGTATTAGAACCAATGTACCTATTTTCTATGCAAAAGTCAATATTTTAGTTGACTAATGAAATGAATAGTAACACCTAAACTTAAATTTCAAGAATTATAAAGTTTAAAAGTGTAACATGCCCTAGTACACCTAGCAAGATTGGTTTGGATAGGTTGGCATGCTAATAGGGTTCAGTTAGCAGTACTGCACATGGCATTATGCCATTCTGTAATTTTATTGCTTTTAGTCATTCTAACATTGTGTTGATACTTGGCCTTGTGCCTAATATTTATTACAGCTCATTAGCTGTTCTATTGCACACTGGGAGATACATATGTGATCGATGGTGTAATGGCCCGAGGTACTTGATACCCAGTGCCAGTTTACCAGTTTATCCAGTCCAGTCATCCAGTATAGGTTACTTGGGCAACTGAAAATGGAAGTGGATAAATTTAATGAAATTATGAATATAACAAATACAAAATAAATAAGATTACCAATAATGATCGAAAAATTGTCTGCATAAGACATCAGAACATGTACTGCATATTTATTTTCTATTATTTCTTTTTATTTTATTATTGGCACCACTAAGCATTATTGCTTAGCACGTTGCTTTTTGCTATGCGTAAGTTTTGGAGAGACCAACCAAGAGCCCAGTAGATCACAGACTGGGTGAGACCATCTACAGCTCTACATAGTGTCGGTGTCACCTCACCGTCTTCAGTGCATTGGTAGGACACTAGGTTTCATTTTGGTATTATGTAATCAAACTTTTATTTTCTCATGTATAATTAAGACTTCTGTAATGTATTTTGATATTAATGTAAATAGTGATAATTGTGTTTATGAATGGAACACTGAGTATTTATTTATGACTTGTATATGAATATTATGTGAAATGAATGAATGAGAAACGGAAATATTATTAAAAAATATTGATACATTGTTGATGAAATGAAGTTTCGGAATGATAGAAAATTTTGGAAGTACGTTTCACAGGTTCTGAAGAACTATTTTATCCATTTTTAGCTGGCACTCTGCCAGATTTTCTATAAAATTTTCGGAACCTCAAATAAATTATAATTTCAATAAATAAATTAAATGAATTATATTTCACAAATTGTACTTCATAACTTTGAAAAACATAAATTAGGAAGGATAAAAATGATTGAAATAAAATAGGGTGTTCCGGTACACTGTGTAATATATCTTACTCGGCTATACTGTAGACGGGTAAGGGGTGTCACATTTAGTGGTATCAGAGCACGGATTAGGCGTTTCTGGGCCTAGATTGAGTCCATACCATGTATTGCATTTGTAAGAGTCGAGGTGACACTAATGCATATCTGTTTGTCTTTGTTATTTTGAATAGGATATGGACTCTACATCACAGAGGGCAGTTGAGGAGGAAGTAGAGAGTCATGCTCCACCTGCAGCAGCTGATATTGGGGGTAGAGGAGAACCTACTCTGCTAGCTCAAGCAGAGCCTGCTCAGCCTTCACAGGCCATGTTCCAGCAAATGGCCGAATTCTTCAGAAAAATGGCTGGGGTAATGCCACCACCACCACCACCTCCACAGCAGAAATCACACCTGGAAATACTGAGAAAATTTAGAGTGGTGGATTTCTTTGGCAAGGGGGAAGATGATTCTGTTGCAGCTAAAAATTAGTTGAACAGAACAGGAAGGGTTTTAAAACAACTCTACTGCACTCCAGAGCAAAATCTAGAAGCTGTTGTATCTCTGTTGCAAGATGATGCATATGAATGGTGGGATACGGTGTCCAGTGAAGTACAGCCAGAAGTAATAACTTGGGACTTCTTCCTCTCAGAATTCAAGAAAAAATATGTGGGTAGTGTATACCTGGAAGAGAGAAGAAGAGAGTTCATTAACCTGAGGCAGAGACAGCTGACAGTGGCCGAGTATGAAAAGGAATTTGTCAGACTAAGCCGCTATGGAAGGGAGATAATCCCTAATGAAGCCGAAAGGTGTAAGAGATTTAAAGAGGGATTAAATAACAACACAAAGATCATGATCACTACCTTGGGAATTACGGACTTCACTAAGTTAGTGGAAGCTGCATTAAAAGTGGAGAAAGTGAGAATAAGTGTGCAAACCAGAAGAGAGAGACAGTAGAAGAGGGGTCCGAGTCAGTCTAGCTCATCTCCTACACCAGGAAAAAAGTTCAAAGGTCCACCTGCATAGAGTTCAGGTTAACCACAAGGTCAGGGTCAGTCCCAAGAGCCTAGGCCATAGTTCACCCCTATGAGAGGTCAGTCCACACCATCAGTGGGTAGCTCTCCAGGGATGGGGTTCAGGGGACCAGCCCCAGCATCTTCTGCATGTCCACATTGCCTGAAGTGGCATAAGGGGGAGTGTTAGAGAATGACTGGTGCCTACTTAAGGTGTGGGTCGATAGAGCATCAGCTGAGGAACTGTCCACGCAGAACTACTACAGCTGCTCCAACACAAATAGACAGACCTGCTCCTGCACCACAAAGGGGTAGGAAATCTGGCAAATCTGAGGCAATAGGACCATCACAGAGGCCTGCATCTGAGCCAGCAGAGAGGACTGAGGGCAAACCACTAGCCAGAGCTTATGCCATGATAGCTCAGGAGGCGCAAGATGCCCCAGACGTCATCAAGGGTACGTTCTCCCTTTACAATACATCTGTGCATGCATTGGTGGATCCAGGATCCACTCATTCATACATCTGCATTAACCTACCTGTAGAAAGGGGGATATTAGTAGGGGAGAGTGACCAAGACATTCTAGTCACTAATCCATTGGGCCACAGTGTAGTGGTGAACAAGTGTACAAAGGTTGCCCGTTAAGGATTCAAGGTTATGAATTCTTGGCAGACCTAATTGAGTTTCTTTTTCATGAGTTTGACGTGATTGTCACGTCATCAGGCAATGGTTGATTGTAAGTTGAAGAGAATCTCATTGAAAACTCCTGAGGGTAATGAGATCACAATTATGGGGAAAAGGACAGATTTCTTATCCAATGTCATCTCAGCCACAGTTGTAAGAAAACTGATGAGAAAAGGCTGTGAAGCCTACCTAGCACATGTGGTGGATACTAGGCAGGCTAAGCCAGATCTATGTGACATACCTATAGTAAAAGACTTCCCAGATGTGTTCCCTGAAGAATTACCTAGCTTGCCACCAGAAAGGGAAATTGAATTTGCTATTGAGATACTGTTGAGTACACACCAATCTCTATGGCTCCTTATAGGATGGCACCTACAGAATTGAAGGAACTGAAAATCCAGTTACAGGAGTTGCTGGATAAGGGGTTCATACGCCCCAGTGTGTCACCATGGGGAGCTCCAATGCTGTTTGTAAAGAAAAAGGATGGGACTTTAAGGTTTTGCATCGATTACCGGTAGTTGAATAAAGTGACTGTGAAGAATAAATATATGTTGCCTAGAATTGATGATCTGTTTGATCAGTTGAAGGGAGCAGGAGTATTTTCCAAAATTAATCTCAGATCAGGGTATCATCAGTTAAGGGTGAAGGATGCAGATGTGCCAAAGACTGCATTCAGAACCTAGTATGGGCATTATGAGTTTCTAGTGATGCCCTTTGGCTTAACAAATGTACCAGCAGCATTCATGGACCTTATGAACCGTATCTTCCATCCATACTTAGATCGGTTTGTAGTGGTATTTATTAATGATATTTTAGTGTATTCCAAGACCAGGGAAGAACATGATGATCATTTGATGATTATTCTGCAAACCCTGAGAGAAAAGAAGTTGTATACTAAGTTATCCAAGTGTGACTTCTGGTTGAATGAGATTGCATTCCTTAAACATATAGTATCAACTGATGGGATTAGAGTGGATCCCAATAAAATAAAAGCAGTGATGGAATGGAAGCCTCCCAGAAATACAACTGAGGTCAGAAGTTTCTTGGGGCTAGCTGGGTATTACAGAATAATTTGTGAAGGGATTTTTCTTAATAGCTGCTCCAATGACTAAGTTGTTACACAAGAATGTCAGATTTGACTGGAATGACAAGTGTCAGACTAGTTTTGAGAAGTTGAAGGCTATGTTGACAGAGGCACCAGTGTTAACACAGCCAGTGTCAGGAAAGAACTTTGTGGTCTACAGTGATGCCTCTCATAATGGGTTAGAGTGTGTATTGATGCAAGAGGGGAAGGTGGTTGCTTATGCATCCAGGCAACTAAGGCCACATGAATAGAATTACCCTATCCATGATCTAGAACTTGTAGCAATTATCTTCGCACTGAAGATATGGAGGCACTACTTGTATGGTGAAAAGTGCTACATTTACACAGGCCACAAGTGTAACACCCCTCACCCGTCTACAGTATAGCTAAGCAAGGAGTGCTACACGGCGTGCCGGAACACCTAGTCTGTGATTATTTCATTTCTTGAACTCAATTTGATTTTAAGAAGTCTTTTATGTAATATTCATATCATGCTGATACTATTGTCATACTTTGATAAAATCAGTGTTTCAAGATTAGTAATAAAAATTTGGCAAGGTGCCGTCTATATTTAGGACAAACTGTCCTTCCAATCCTGTTGAAAACAGTTTAATATGATGATATCAAAATCTCAAATATTTCATAGTCTTTATTTCTCAGTAAAGTCAATAGACTTTTACAGTCATTAAACAGTTCCATAATATAGTCCATAATAATTTAAATATATATAGAAAATCTCCATGTCAATTAATATGTACAAAATATTATAAACTTTAGAGCTTTCATAACATTGCAAAATACAGGGCTGAATTTTAAATATACAACAAAAGTACAAAATACAAGATATCCTAAGTCCTACCATGTATGCAATGCAGTGCAGATGACTCTGGACACCTTTGCAGATCTGATGTCTCACCCGGTCATAGGTCTGCTAGGCTCCCCAGCTGTATCTCCAATACCTACGCGTTACAAAAGCAATGCGCTAAGCAATTTTGCTTAGTGGTGCCAAATATAAAGAAATATACACTAAAATAAAGTAAGTAAAGTGTTTATAAATTTTTGGTGGTGTTGTATGTCAGTAGACTAGATTTAGGTATTTGAATTTAATAGTACTTGAATTACTGTCGGTGTAGCCTATATACTGACCAGACTGGATAAATGGATATACTGGCACTGGGTACCTAGTACCTCGGGCCGTCACACCATCGTTCACAAAGTGTCTCCCGGTGTGCAAATAGCGTGGCTAAAAAGCCATATAGTCAATCTGGCGTTAAGCCAAAAATAAATACACAATATGTATAACCATAGGCTATTAAAGTCACAGTGCGGCATAATAAGCCATAAAAACATAGTATGGCATAAAGTCATTTATAGAACAGCTGTCAGAATCCTATTGGCATGCCAACCTATCCATACTAGTCAACTAGGAAAACTAGGGCACATTATTAATTAATTGTTTAATTCTTCAATTTTTGGAGTTTACTAATTATTATATAATTCACAAGTCAATGCATATGTTGACCTTTTTAGGTAATATGGATAAGTTGTTTCTAGCATCAATATGTCACAATTTATATCTCAATATGCTGCCAATATAGTGCAATTTACCATTTTTACAAGTTGGCATTCATTGCCAAAATGCTTCAAGCATCATTGTATGCAAAATGTCAAATTCTCTATTTTTGTGTGCTAGATTGGTCTAGCTTAAAGTCCTATTTTCCTTGGTTTTTAGCTTTTGGTCAAAGAAGCAAAATTGTAGCTCTATGTCTTATTGCACGCGGGGCAAAATTTCAGGTCATTCTGTGTTGTATAGACCAAGATATGGTCAATTTACTAAAGCTGGACAAATTGCACCTTTAGCGCAAAATTTGGTCAATTTTAGGTCAGTTTTGGTTCGGCAGTTTTTGTACCCAAATTTGTGCAAGCCATTTGACTTGGTTCTGGTCATTTCTGGGCTTTGGTGTCTTCATAAGAATTGTAGATCTATGTCTAAACTAACCATGGTAAAAATTTCAGGTCAATTGGACCTGTTCTGAGTGAGTTATGGTCATCCAAAGGACTACTGTTCATATGGTCAAAAATCTGGGTTGCAAGGTTGCTAATCTGGATTTAGTCCTTTTTAAGGTCAGTTTCTAGGCAGAATTTTGGCAATATTTCTACATGAAAGTTGGCCTATTTGGTGTCTAGTTTCACCCCCTATTGGCCTCATACCAATTGGGTTCATAGTTTGGCACTTATGGCCTAATTTATGTACTGCCTTCACACACAACCTGCACAAAGCACATACACTTCCAATTTGATATTCCTTCTCCTCCTCATTTCTTCAATATTCAATCAATAACACTTCCATATATATATTGTACACAATTCCAGCAACAATTTTGGGCAGAATATTCAAGTGCTCAATGTACACAATTCGCCATTAATTCAACATTCACTTCCACCAAAATTTAACACATCTCAATGTCAATATTACACATACACTTCAACATAATCATACTTCAATATCACTTACACTTGCTGCCCACAATTTAACCTTAGCATATTTCATTAATAACTACATGTTCACACACAAATTCATGCTATTAGGGGCTGCCAAGTATGGCAGTTTGCTCAAGGCATCTAAGTTCCATTTCACACCCTTAATTCAAACACTACATGCATATACTTAGATACAAACTTACTACAACTTTCATTTAAATTAATCAACCTTCATTTCCATTCATTAGAAGTAAAAATAACTCAAGCTCAATAAAGGTTCATGGCTGCCAAAAATGGACAAGTCCATTTCTCACTATTTCTTTCATTTCTCTTCACCAAAATACTCACCTCAACCTAAACACAAGATTTACTAAAGCAAGGGAGAGGTTTTGGACACTTACCACTTGTGAGCTTCCTTCAAACTTCAACAAATCTTGTTTTTCTTATTGCCAATATCTTCCCCAAGGTGAGTAGGCAAGCTTTAATGAAGGAACTAAGTAGAAAGGAGGGCTTGATCAATGGTGCATGGTGATGGAGGGAGTTTGGTCATGGTGGACTTCCATGGAAGTTCAATTCGTCCAAAACTTTAAAGGTTGAAGATGAAGATGATAATGAGAGCAATCTGCTGTCCCAAAGCATATTTTAGTGTCCCAATATTCAAGTTAGTGGAGCACTAAGCTCATTTTAATATTTAATTAGTTAAAGTTTCCTTATTTGCTCATTTTGCTCCATTCTTTTACTATTTACATATTGTATCCCATTTTAATTTTTTTCATGACATTTCCTAAGTGCAATATCATTTATTCTTAATGGACATTGAGGTCAAAAGGCAACACTAGGTGTCAAATGACCAAAATACGCCACTCGGTTATATTCCGATTTTTCTGGTAATAACCGATTTTTGTCTGTTTCTCGATTTTTCATTTTTCTTTGTACTAATTTACTAATTTTTCTTTGATATTTCTAGTGTCAATTACATTTCAATAAACCTTTATTTATGTCTCAAAATTAGATTCAGAGGGTTCCCCGCTGTCTTGGGGTCGGCAACGGCCTTCCCAGTGCGGTCACCCATCGTTGCGGTGCCGACTTGTTTAACTTAGCTTCATTTTCTCTCTTTCATTTTTTTTTTATTTTTCTTGTATTTTCTTTTTATTTATTTCATCATTATATGTCTGTTCACTATCACCGAAGTGTAGTTCTAGACATCCTGACTTGCCTGGACTGTTATTTAACTACTGGAGCAATAGAACATACAGAACACGTATAGGGAGGATGTTACAACTCTTCCCCTCTAAATAAAAATTTCGTCCTCGAAATTTACCTGATGTGAAGAGCTGAGGGAACTGTTGTCTCATTGTCTCCTCGCTCTCCCATGTTGCCTCTTCCGTGTTGTGGTGTCTCCATAGGATTTTCACTAGTGGAATTGTCTTGTTTCTGAGCTCTTTTACCTCTCGTGCCAAGATTTTAATTGGTTCTTCTTCATATGTCAGGTCAGGTTGTACTACAATTTCTTCTGCTGAGATGACATGTGAAGGATCTGATCTGTATCTTCTGAGCATCGAGACATGGAACACATTATGTATCTTGTCCAGCTCAGGTGGTAAGGCTAATCTGTAGGCTACTGGTCCCACACGTTCAATAACTTCATATGGGCCAATAAACCTAGGGCTTAATTTTCCCTTTTTCCCAAATCTCAACACTTTCTTCCACGGTGATACTCTGAGAAATACTTTCTCGCCAACTTCATATTCAATGTCCTTTCTTTTCAAGTCAGCATAAGATTTCTGTCGGTCTGAGGCAACTTTCAAATTGGCCTTTATCAGTTTCACCTTTTCCTCTGTCTGTTTTATCAAGTCTGGCCCCACTAGCTTATCTTCATCCAATTCAGTCCAACATACAGGTGTTCTGCATTTTTTCCCATACAGTGCTTCATGGGGTGCCATTTGTATGCTAGCTTGATAGCTATTATTATATGCAAATTCTGCCAGTGGAAAGTATCTATCCCAACTTCCTTCAAACTCAATAAAACAACTTCTCAGCATATCCTCGAGGACCTATCACATATATTCGGTTATTATTATCATTATCAGTTCAATTGTTGTTTACAATAACTCAATGAGTTTCAAAATTTACCTGGATTATTCTTTCCGACTGTCCATCCGTCTGAGGATGAAAAGCCATACTAAAATGGAGTTGTGTGCCCAAGGATTCTTGTAATTTCTTCCAAAATCTAGATGTAAACCTCGGGTCTCTATCAGATATAATGGAAAGTAGAATTCCATGTAGTCTAACTATCTCACTGATGTACAATTCTGCTAGCTTTTCCAGTGAGTAGTCAGCTCTAATTGGCAGAAAATGTGCTGATTTGGTTAACCTATCCACAATCACCCATACTGCATCATGCTTCTTCTGAGTGAGAGGTAGACCACTGACAAAGTCCATAGTGACTCGGTCCCATTTCCATTCAGGTATGTTTATGGGTCAGAACAAACCTGATGGAACTTGATGTTTTGCTTTGACTTGCTGACATGTCAAGCATCTAGTAACATACTCCACTATGTCCTTCTTCATACCGCCACCGATGTCGGAGTTTCGTGTCATGGTACATTTTGTGCTTCACAGGTGCATAGCATACACTTTGTTATGTGCTTCTTTGAATCTTGGTTTTCAATTCTTTATCATCCGAACACACACTCTTTCTTTATAGTCTGAGGCACCCATTTTCTTTCACTTTATATTCAGATTTCTTCCTCGGTGATTTTGCCCATAATGACCATTAATTTCCCATCCGTCTTCGCCCATCCTCAGATCTGTCAGAATGTGATTCGGCTTCACTTGCAACTCAGCCAAAATAACTCCATCATGAGTTAAGGATAGTTGGGCATTCAGAGATCTTAATGCTATAATAGATTTTCTGCTTAAAGCATCAGCGACTACATTTGCCTTCCCAGGGTGGTAGTCAATCACACAATCATAATCTTTCAGGAATTCAATCCATCGCCTCTGTCTCAAATTAAATTCCTTCTGGGTTGGCAGATACTTCAGACTCTTATGGTCTGTGTATATGTAGCATTTTTCTCCATACAAGTAATGCCTCCATATATTCAATGCGAAGATAATTGCTGCTAACTCCAAATCATGAGTAGGGTAATTCTTTTCATGTGGCCTTAACTGCCTGGAAGCATATGCGACCACTTTCCCTTCTTGCATGAGAACACAACCTAACCCATTGTGTGAGGCATCACTGTAGACTATAAAGTCTTTTCCAGACATTGGCTGTGTTAACACTAGTGCCTCTGTCAACATAGCCTTCAGCCTCTCAAAACTGGCTTAACACTTGTCATTCCAGTCAAATTTCTTATTCTTGTGTAGTAATTTGGTCATTGGAGCAGCTATCAGGGAAAATCCCTTCACAAATCTTATATAATATCCAGCTAATCCCAAGAAACTTCTGATCTCAGTTGTATTTCTGGGAGGCTTCCATTCCATCACTGCTTCAATCTTCTTGGGATCCACTCTAATCCCTTCAGCTGATACTACATGTCCAAGGAATGCAATCTCATTCAACCAGAACTCACACTTGGACAATTTAGCATACAATTTCTTCTCTTTTAGAGTCTGCAGAACAATTCTCAAATGCTCATCATGTTCTGCTTTATCCTTGGAATACACCAGGATGTCATTAATGAAGTGAAGGAACGGAAGAGTGAAAAACACAAGATTATACCATTGAATTCAAAAATTTTCACCTAGGGTCACATGCACCATGCAAGATTTATTTTTATCTATTTGATTTCAATGATAAACAACATATTAAAACTCTTTTAATATGTTTTTGGATCTGTATTTTCCATTTAAGATTTTAAAATTAATCAGATTAATTTAAGAACCCTAGATTAAATCAAGAACGATTACACTAACCTCTTGATGCACTGCAGCATGTCTGCGCCTTTGAGATTCGTCTTCAGGACACCAAATGTTGTCCCTCTAGCTTGTCCACACCAAGAACTCCTATGGCAGCCCTTGAACAGCCTCTAAAGCTTTTTCTATTAATTAGAAATTCAAGTTCTGCCTTTTAAGAGATTAGAGATGTAAACAGGACACTAGAAACAATTTCTAGTGTTCTTAATTCAAGAGATTGATGGCTAATCTCTTTTGAATTGATGAGAGATGAAGAGAAATAGCTGGAGAGGCTCAAAGTGGCGTGACAAATGAGAGGAGAGGCTGCTGGTTATTTTTTCTTTTCATAACCACACTTAAATAGCTAGGTTAACACATTAAACCCTAGCCACATGTCACCTTTTGATTAGCTCTAGGTTTAAGTGACCCAATCACATTGTGCCAAGTGTCAAACCTATATTTAATCTTGATTTTAATCATCTTACATGATTAAAAAACATTTGGCAAGCTTATGTGTAATCCCATGTGTCACCATCTCATGGTGCCACGTGTCACACTGTGAAATGACCAAAATGCCCCTGTGTCTTAATTTTGAGTTCTTAACCCAAAACAATTATTTTCTTCTTCTAATTAATTTATATCAAATATAAATTAATTAATTAATCTCTATTAATTAATTTCTCATTAATTAAATTCATATTTAAACACTTTAAATATAAATTTAATTTATACTACACATCCAATAATCTAGATTTGGTTCCAAGTCATGCTAGGGACTTTGCAATTTAATTGCAAACCAAACCTATTTAATTAATCAATTAAACTCTTTAATTAATTAATTAAATCATATTTAAATAGGTGATAACTTGTGTATGTATGTGACTTACTAGGCTCATCACTAATTGGCAATGAGACATGATATCAACTCTTAATATCATCAGAACTCTTTCTTACCATAAATGATTTCTCTAAATCATTTTATGAACCTCATAGACCATGGTTAACACCTAGCATAGCATGCCATGGCCACCCAATTAGTAATAAGATTTACCTTAAATGAACCTATAATCATATGTTACCATGCACTAGAATCTCTCTGTTACAAAATCCCAACTCAAGCTGGAGTCATGGTTTATGTCAAACTCCATTTGCTATGAATATTATGTTCTCTTTTAATTCCAGTTCTTGATTAAAAAGATTTTTCTCATCAGAAACTCTTTTCTGAATAAATCTATATGTCCTGGCCAGGAACTTGAAACATCAAGAACAATTAAATGAACATAGGATTTTATCTCTATTTACTTAGAGGAACAGATTCCATCTTGATCAACACCTACCTCCATATATAACTAGCAGGAGCCAACACATGCCCATATACCCATACATAGTACAAGTATGAAAGCAGTATCAAACTCAAACTACCTATATACAAGATAATTGTGCTATCTCAGGTCTAAAGATTATATGCACTGATATGATTTATGACAAAACATTGACAAGAGTAAACTCCATGTGCTTGTCATAAGTGTCACTGGTTCGGCCTACTTATCATTTATAAGTGCCTATCATGTTTGTTATATGGCATGAGACTCACCATTCCATCTTATTTATATCTCATATAAATAACTTGGGAACAAACATGAATACAATCTTTCTGGATAAGTCATGTCCTTATTATGAAGTATCCTCGATTGTGAACCTATTTATGATACTTCGTGCTAGAAACATTGTCACTCATATTCTTAACAACTTAAGAATAATATTTCTAACAAAATATCAATGGACCTTTTCTATTACACATAAATATATTATGTAAACGGAAAAGTGGAAATGTCTTTTATTAATAAAATTATGTACAAGATACATACTAAATGATATGCTCTAGGGCATACTACTAACAATCTCCCACTAGCACTAGAGCCATTCATTACAATATTTTAGACCCATCTTCTCAAGATGTCAGTCTAACTGAGCTTGTGACAAAGGCTTAGTGAATGGATCAGCTGGTTTTTAGCTGATATTATATTTTCTGCATGGCTATATCGCCTTGCCCAACTATATCCCTGATAATATGGTAGTGCCTTTCTATGTGTTTGGATTTTGGTGAGACCTTAGTTCCTTAGTTCAGTATGATCGCTCCATTATTGTCACAAAGGTAGTGGAACCGCTGACTTAATGGAAGGAACTACTGTAAGTTCTGTCATGAACTTCTTTATCCAAACGACTTCTCTTTGCGAGATTCGATGCGAGAATATACTCACCTCAGAGTGGAATCTTGATCGTGCTCGCTTGGAACTCTTCCAATCGATCGCACCTCCATTACAAATGAACACATATCCAGAGGTAGACTTTCTATCATCGATATCTGATTGGAAGTCAGAATCAGTATAACCATCTAATTGCAAGTCTCCACCTCCATAAATCAAGAATAAATCCTTAGTTCTTCTCAAGTACTTAAGGATATTCTTGACTGCTATCCAGTGTTCTAAACCTGGATTGGATTGATACCTGCTAGTCAAACTAACAGCATATGTGATATTTGGCCTAGTACACAACATTACATACATTAAACTTCCAATAGCCGAAGCATATGGAATCCTGGCCATCTTATCTCTTTCTTCGGGTGTCTTTGGAGACATCTCTTTAGAAAGATGGATACCATGTCTTACTGGTAACAATCCTCTCTTGGAATCAAGCATGTTAAACCTCTTTAACACCTTTTCCAAGTACAGACTTTAGGATAAACCTATTATTCTTTTCGCTCTATCTCTATAGATGCGAATCCCAAGAATATAGGTTGCCTCCCCTAAGTCTTTCATGGAGAATGTATTTGACAACCATACCTTTATAGTTGTCAACATACCTGTGTCATTACCTATCAACAGTATGTCATCCACATATAAGACAAGGAAAGTGATAGCTCTATCACTAACCTTCTTATATATACATGGCTCATCCTCATTTTTGATAAAACCAAAGGATTTAATGGCTTCATCAAAACGGATGTTCCAACTCCTCGAAGCTTGTTTCAACCCATAAATGGATCGCTTTAGCTTGCATACCTTGGAACCATCTTGGGATTCAAATCCCCTAGGTCGTTCCATGAAAATGTTTTCTTCAATGTATCCATTGAGAAAAGCTGTTTTGACATCCATCTGCCAAATCTCATAATCATAGTATGCAGCTATTGCTAATAAAATCCTAATTGATTTAAGCATGGCAACAAAGTAGAAAGTCTCCTCATAGTCTATTCCTTGCCTTTGGCGAAACCCTTTCGCTACTAGCCTTGCCTTATAGGTCTCTACCTTTCCATCAGAACCAATTTTCTTCTTGAAAACCCATTTGTTCCCTATAGGTACAATACCTTCAGGTGGGTCAACAAGATCCCAAACTTAATTCTTATACATGGAATCAATCTTGGATTTCATAGCATCAATCCATTTTGAAGAGTCTATATCTGATATAGCTTCTTCATAGGTAAGTGGATCATCTCCATGATCTACTTCTTCATGAGTAGACAACTCTTGTTCTTCTTCATGAAGAAAACCATATCTCACCGTGGGTGAGATACCTGGTTGTTCTATGAGGAACAGTGTAGATGTTTCATCAATGGGTATAGGTTGACTAGATGGATTTATATCCATCCGATGATTGGTTGGTCAGAATTCTCCAATTCTAACTCTATTTGCCTTCCTTTGCCTCCTTCTTGAACAAACTGTTGTTCAAGAAATGTGGCATCTCTACTTATCACAACCTTTTGTGAAGTAGGCAAATAAAAATAATATCCAAAACTATCTTTTGGATATCCAACAAATCGACCTTTTTCTGATCTGGTCTCCAATTTATCAGTGTTCAGCTTTTTGATATGAGCTGGACAACCCCAAATCTTAACATGCTTTAGACTTGGTTTTCTTCCATGCCATATCTCATAAGGTGTGGAAGAAACTGATTTTGATGGAATCCTATTCAGAATATACAAAGCTGATTCTAATGCAAATCCCCAAAAGAAGATTGGCATATCAGTATAGCTCATCATACTACGTACCATATCCAATAGGGTACGATTTCTCCTTTCAGATACACCATTCAGTTGTGGCGTTCCTAGAGGAGTCAGCTAAGAAACAATGCCATGATCTCTCAAGTATTCATCAAATTCAGTACTCAAATATTCACCTCCACGATCTGATCGAAGAGCTTTAATACTTTTTCCTGTTTGATTTTCTACTTCAGATTTAAATTCCTTAAACTTTTCAAAGGATTCATGTTTGTATTTCATCAAATATAAATACCCAAACCTTGATTTATCATCAGTAAAGGTAATAAAATAATGAAAGCCCCCTCTAGCCATTTCTTTAAACGGACCACATACATCACTATGTATTAATTCCAAAATATTTTCAGCTCTTAGCCCTTGTCCAACAAAGGGTGATCTAGTCATTTTGCCTTGAAAGCAAGATTCACAAGTTGGAGTAGGCTCAGAGCCCAATGAGGATAGAATCCCCATTTTCTCCAATTTTGCAATCCTATCTTCTGCAACATGACATAACCTTAAGTGCCAAATATATTTTGAACTTGAGTTGGTTTTCACCATGGCATTGTATTCTTTTAGATCACTTGCATTCAATTTGTGTTTGTCATTATTATCCAAATAATAAAGACCATCATTCATATAACTCGAACGAACATATTTATTTCCAAAATAAATATTGCAAACATCATCTGTGAACTGAAATTCATAGCCATTTCGGTCAAACTAGATATAGAAATGATGTTCTTAAAAGCATCAGTACATATAAAATATTATCCAAACACAAAACATGTCCAAACATGTAAAAAGATTTAGATCCTATGGCTAAAGCTTCAACAGTTGAGCCATTGCCAATCCGGACTCTAATATCTTGAGAACGCAAGCTGCTACTATTTGCTAGTTCCTGCATATCATTAGAAATATGAGAACTGGCACCAGTATCTAAAACCCAAGCTGTAGATGAACTATGAGTATCATCATAATCTAAATAACAAGATATGGACATACCTTCCGAAGGTGTATCCTTCTTGTCCTTCAGAGAAGCAAGATACTCAGGCGGTTCCTTTTCCAAAGGCCCATCCTTTGGCGGTGGAAACACTTTCCTTTGCCTCCATCACTTTAGTCTTCCTTTCTGCTTAGCTATTTTCTTGGAAGGACCAAACTGAGGTTTCTTTTTCTTATTGCCCTTCTTCTTGTTGGACTTTCCAGAGAAGAAGATGCAACAAAGCTACCTCTTTTCCTTTATTGCACAGCATATTCTTTTGTGCAATATCGAGCATGTTGAGTAAACCTTCTTAGGTGCATTCCTGTTTCTTCATATGGATATTTGTCACATTATTGCCTAAAGACTCAGTAAGGGACTGAAGGATCATATCCGTTTGTAGTTGGAAATCCATGTTGAAGTCAAGATGTTCCAACCGCTCAATCACCGAATCATCTTGTGGACATGATCCCCAACATTTTGTCCTCGGACATCCTCACATGGAATAGCTTGTCTAGATATCTCATACCTAGCATTCTCTTTGTGCTCACCATACAACTCTTGTAGGTGAAGGAGGATCTCACTCGCACTGCATGTTCTCATGCCGTCAGTAACTCATTACTCATGGAAGCAAGCGTGTAACACTTAGCTCTCATATCATGCTCCTTCCACTTGTCCAAAGTTTCATGTTCCTCTTGTGTGGCCTCTGGAGGTAAGGGACCAGAACATTTGAATCTAGAACATATCCTATATGTTCAAGGTTCAGACAAGTTTCAAATTTCTTAGCCAATCGCATGATTAGGTCCTGTCAACTCAGTAGTGATCAAGTATGCTTGCAAGGATATTGGATGGTGGTGGTTGTTTTGTGCTCATTTTTATCGTAAAATTAATCGCAGAAAATAACCAGATTAATTAGTAAATGTATCATGTAATTAACCAAAATGATTATGGTCTTTTAATCAAATTGGTCCTCCCACTAACTTAGCGAATCCTACACTTCCAAAGTAGAAAATAGAAATCCTAGTTGGATGGATTTCTAGTGGGTGATTGAATTCTTATAATTCTATTAATCATCCTCAGGTACATCCATTATTGGAATTACAATAAACTATAAGTGAGCAACTCCTTGCCCATCACATCTCATATGAGGTTCAATCCTTTACCTAGCCCCTAATGCTCAAAATCTCAGGTACATCCATTATTGACTTATCTTGCATTAGTTAAGTTGATCTCATTGAGTCAGTAATTATGCAAATAATTTTAATATCCTCAGGTACATCCAATATTGGCCACCAAACCATTTACATATTTACAACATCTCATGCTTAACAATTATTCTTAAGAAAATCTCTTAAATTAATTGCATCTCATGCAACTATTTAAAATTTCTTAAAATAATTGCCCCAATGGAGGGCTTATGTTATAATTACTTTAATTATAGCATTTCCAACTTAATCATTTGTTTGGAAGATTTTATAGCCATCCTTATTACTATTAAGGTCTCACTTTGCACATTATCCATTTAGCATGCATATATCATATAATTGCATACATTCCCATACATCTCATGCATTCATGGATAAGCAGTAAATATGGTATGATCATGGACTTTCTAAGGGATTCAATTCTGAGCCACCAAGAATTGAATCAGGGCATTCCTAGGTGCATTTCATTCATTCATTTTACAAGAGTTGCTGAATGAGTACATAATCAACACTTGATATTGAATTCCTCCCACTGGTCCCACCAATGCTCTTGACCTCCTTGAACTTCTTGCAATCCAATATTACATAGTAATCCTTGGCATACCAAGGCGAATTTACAAGAACTTAAATAAATGAAATTACAACCCAAAAATATTACAAACTTAATAATACATGCCCAAAATAAATTAAAATAAATTAATTAATTTACAATCCCAAAGAAACATAAAAGAAATAAATCCAATCACATTGGTCTTTTATAGTCCATGATCATCCATCATGCATATCACTATTTAACAATTAAATAAAACATACATACTTAAATTAAATTGAATATCTCATATTCAACTTAAAAATCCAGATTTCAATATGATTCAAATAAATTTAAAAATTCAGATTTGAATCTCATTCAAACAAATTTAAAAATTCAGATTTGAATCACATTCAAACAACTTCAAAAATTCAGATTTGAATCACATTCAAACATTTTTTAAAAAATCAGATTTGAATCACATTCAAATATTTTTTAAAAAATCATATTTGAATTTTATTGAATCAATTTTAAAAAATCAGATTTAAATATGATTCAAACAACTTTAAAAATTCAGATTTGAATCACATTCAAACAACTTTTAAAATTCAGATTTGAATCACATTCAAACAATTTTTAAAATTCTGATTTTAATCATAATTTAATTGTGTGATTAAAATTACAAATTAAACACTTTAATTAGTCAAAGAATAGGCCTTAGATCATACAACAATTGCAGAATTAAAAGCCAAACCTTGAACCACCCATGGAACCATTGTTGCTGCCACCAATGGTGGCTTCACCATGTGTGCCGCCACACCTCTTGATCCAACCAGCAATGAATCAATCATCTCATGATCAAATCACACAATTAAATCATATAATCAACAATCTAAATGGCAAATATAGTGGCTCTGATACCAATTGAAGGAACGGAAGCGTGAAAAACACAAGATTATACCATTGAATTCAAAAATTTTCACCTAGGGTCACATGCACCATGCAAGATTTATTTTTATCTATTTGATTTCAATGATAAACAACATATTAAAACTCTTTTAATATGTTTTTGGATCTGTATTTGCCATTTAAGATTTTAAAATTAATCAGATTAATTTAAGAACCCTAGATTAAATCAAGAACGATTACACTAACCTCTTGATGCACTGCAGCGTGTCTGCGCCTTTTAGATTCGTCTTCAGGACACCAAATGTTGTCCCTATAGCTTGTCCACGCCAAGAACACCTATGGCAGCCCTTGAACAGCCTCTAAAGCTTTTTCTATTAATTAGAAATTCAAGTTCTGCCTTTTAAGAGATTAGAGATGTAAACAGGACACTAGAAACAATTTCTAGTGTTCTTAATTCAAGAGATTGATGGCTAATCTCTTTGAATTGATGAGAGATGAAGAGAAATAGCTGGAGAGGCTCAAAGTGGCGTGACAAATGAGAGGAGAGGCTGCTGGTTATTTTTTCTTTTCATAACCACACTTAAATAGCTAGGTTAACACATTAAACCCTAGCCACATGTCACCTTTTGATTAGCTCTAGGTTTAAGTGACCCAATCACATTGTGCCAAGTGTCAAACCTATATTTAATCTTGATTTTAATCATCTTACATGATTAAAAAACATTTGGCAAGCTTATGTGTAATCCCATGTGTCACCATCTCATGGTGCCACGTGTCACAATCGTGAAATGACCAAAATGCCCTGTGTCTTAATTTTGAGTTCTTAACCCAAAACAATTATTTTCTTCTTCTAATTAATTTATATCAAATATAAATTAATTAATTAATCTCTATTAATTAATTTCTCATCAATTAAATTCATATTTAAACACTTTAAATATAAATTTAATTTATACTACACATCCAATAATCTAGATTTGGTTTCAAGTCATGCTAGGGACTTTGCAATTTAATTACAAACCAAACCTATTTAATTAATCAATTAAACTCTTTAATTAATTAATTAAATCATATTTAAATAGGTGATAACTTGTGTATGTGTGTGACTTACTAGGCTCATCACTAATTGGCAATGAGACATGATATCAACTCTTAATATCATCAGAACTCTTTCTTACCATAAATGATTTCTCTAAATCATTTTATGAACCTCATAGACCATGGTTAACACCTAGCATAGCATGCCATGGCCACCCAATTAGTAATAAGATTTACCTTAAATGAACCTATAATCATATGTTACCATGCACTAGAATCTCTCTGTTACAAAATCCCAACTCAAGCTGGAGTCATGGTTTATGTCAAACTCCATTTGCTATGAATATTATGTTCTCTTTTAATTCCAGTTCTTGATTAAAAGATTTTTCTCATCAGAAACTCTTTTCTGAATAAATCTATCTGTCCTGGCCAGGAACTTGAAACATCAAGAACAATTAAATGAACATAGGATTTTATCTCTATTTACTTAAAGGAACATATTCCATCTTGATCAACACCTACCTCCATATATAACTAGCAGGAGCCAACACATGCCCATATACCCATACATAGTACAAGTATGAAAGCAGTATCAAACTCAAACTACCTATATACAAGATAACTGTGCTATCTCAGGTCTAAAGATTATATGCACTGATATGATTTATGACAAAACATTGACAAGAGTAAACTCCATGTGCTTGTCATAAGTGTCACTGGTTTGGCCTACTTATCATTTATAAGTGCCTGTCATGTTTGTTATATGGCATGAGACTCACCATTCCATATTATTTATATCTCATATAAATAACCTGGGAACAAACATGAATACAATCTTTCTGGATAAGTCATGTCCTTATTATGAAGTATCCTCGATTGTGAACCTATTTATGATACTTCGTGCTAGAAATATTGTCACTCATATTCTTAACAACTTAAGAATAATATTTCTAACAAAATATCAATGGACCTTTTCTATTACACATAAATATATTATGTAAACGGAAAAGTGGAAATGCCTTTTATTAATAAAATTATGTACAAGATACATACTAAATGATATGCTCTAGGTCATACTACTAACATGAAGACCACTACGAATCGATCTAAGTATGGATGGAAGATACGGTTCATAAGGTCCATGAATGCTGCTGGAGCATTTGTTAACCCAAATGGCATCACCAGGAATTCATAATGCCCATACCGGGTTCTAAATGCAGTCTTAGGCACATCTGCGTCCTTAACCCTTAGCTGATGATACCCTGATCTGAGATCAATCTTAGAAAACACACCGGCTCCCTTCAACTGATCAAACAGATCGTCAATTCTAGGCAATGGATACTTGTTCTTCACTGTTACTATGTTTAACTGCCGGTAGTCAACACATAACCTCAGTGTCCCATCTTTCTTCTTTACAAATAGTACCGGAGTTCCCCAAGGTGACACTCGGGCATATGAACCCCTTGTCTAGTAATTCTTGTAGCTGGATTTTTAACTCTTTCAATTCAGTAGTTGCCATCCTATATGGAGCAATTGAAATTGGAGCTATACCCGGCATAATCTCAATAGCAAATTCAACTTCCCTTTCTGGTGGTAAACTAGGCAATTCCTCAGGAAATACCTTAGAGAAATCCCTTACTGTGGGTATGTCAGACAAGTTAAGTTTACCCTGCTTAGTGTTAACGACGTGTGCCAGATAGGCCTCACACCCTTTTCTCAACCATCTCCTTGCAACTGTAGCTGAGATGACATTGGACAAGAAATCTGTCCTTTCACCCACTACTATTATTTCTTCGTTCTCAGCAGTTTTCAGAGAGATTCTCTTCAATTTACAATCTACTATTGCTTGATGATGGGATAACCAATCCATTCCCAAAATCACATCAAACTTATGGAAAAGCAGTTCAATTAAGTCTACTGAGAACTCTTTCCCTTGAATCTTCAATGGACAGCCCTTATACACCTTGTTTACTACCACACTGTGGCCTAGCGGATTTGTGACTAGGATATCTTGGTCACTTTCCTTCACTGGTATTCCCTTTTCTACGGGCAGCTTGATACAAATATATGAATGAGTAGATCCAGGATCCACTAATACATCCACAGAAGTATTATAAAGGAGGAACGTACCCTTGATAACATCTGGAGCATCCTGTTCCTCCTGTGCCCTTATAGCATAGGCTTTGGCTGGTTTTCTACCTTCTGCTCTCTCCACAGACTCTGACACAGGTTTCTGTGAAGTACCGGCTGCCTCAGCCTTACCTGGCCTTCTACCCCTTGGAGTTGGAGGGGCAGGCCTATCAGTTGATACTGGAGTGGATGTAACAGTTCTGCGTGGACAATCTCGGACTAGGTGGTCTGTAGATCCACACCGTAAACAAGCACCTATCATCCTCCAACATTCACCCTTATGCCATTTTTGGCAATGTGGGCAAGCAACAGAATCTTGTTGGGGCTAGTCCCACTGCCACATTCTGGAGAGCTAGCCATTGAAGGGGTGGACTGCACTCTACTTGGTGCAAACTGAGATTTGGGCCTCTATGACTGACCCTGACTTGGTGCTCTACTAAAACTCTGAGTAGGCGAACCTCTGAATTTCTTGCTAGGGGCAGAAGATGTATCGGTCTGACCCTGACCTCTTTTCTCATGCCCCCTTCTGCTCGCTCATTCATTCTAACTTTTTCAACCTTCTCAGCTTCCACTAACTTGGCAAACTCAGTAATCCCTAAGGCAGTAATCATTACTTTAATGTTATCATTGAGTCCTTCCTCAAATCTCTTGCATCTCTGCCTCATTAGGGACTATTTCCGCCCATAGCATTTCGATCGACAAATTCTCTTTCATATTCAGCCACCGTTGTCTCGCGTAGGGTAATAAACTCCCTTCTCTTCTCTTCCAAGTATACATCGCCACATACTTCTTTCTGAACTCAGTGAGAAAGAAATCCCAAGTTATCTGTTCTGGTGGCACCTCACTAGTTACTGTATCCCACCACTGGTATGCATCATCCTGCAGTAGTGATACAGCAGCTTCCAAATTCTGCTCTGGAGCACAATGAAGTTGTTTCAAGACTCTTCCAGTTCTGTCCAACCAGTTTTCAGCTGTGACAGAATCATCTTCTCTTTTGCCCAGAAAGTCTACTGCTCCAAACTTTCTGAGTCTCTCCATATGAGATTTTTGATGTGGAGGTGGTGGTGGTGGCATAACTCCTGCCATCTGTCTAAAGAACTTAGCCATTTACTGAAATGTGGCTGGTGCATTTGGTACTGGTGGAGCAGGTTCCCTCCTGTCTCCTGGTCCAGTCATAGATAGAGCATGACTTTCCACTTCCTCATCTACCGCTCTCTGCGATGTGGAGTCCATATTCTGATCAAAATAACAAAATAAATCAAGAGATCTGCATTAGAGTCATCTTAACACTTACAATGCAATGCATGATGTGCAATCTATCTAGGTCTAGAAATGCCTAAACCGTGCTCTGATACTACTAAATGTAACACCCCTCACCCGTCTACAGTATAGCCGAGCAAGGCGTGCTACACGGCGTGCCGGAACACCTAGTCTGTGATTATTTCATTTCTTGAACTCAATTTGATTTTAAGAAGTCTTTTATGTAATATTCATATCATGCTGATACTATTGTCATACTTTGATAAAATCAGTGTTTCAAGATTGGTAATAAAAATTTGGCAAGGTGCCGTCTATATTTAGGACAAACTGTCCTTCCAAACCTGTTGAAAACAGTTTAATATGATGATATCAAAATCTCAAATATTTCACAGTCTCTATTTCTCAGTAAAGTCAATAGACTTTTACAGTCATTAAACAGTTCCATAATACAGTCCATAATAATTTAAATATATATATAGAAAATCTCCATGTCATTTAATATGTACAAAATATTACAAACTGTAGAGCATTCATAACATTACAAAATACAGGGCTGAATTTCAAATATACAACAAAAGTACAAAATACAAGATATCCTAAGTCCTACCATGTATGCAATGCAGTGCAGATGACTCTGGACTCCTGTGCAGATCTGATGTCTCACCCGGTCGTAGGTCTGCTGGGCTCCCCAGCTGTATCTCCAATACCTACGCATTACAAAAGCAACGCGCTAAGCAATTTTGCTTAGTGGTGCCAAATATAAAGAAATATACACTAAAATAAAGTAAATAAAGTGTTTACAAATTTTTGGTGGTGCTGTATGTCAGTAGACTGGATTTAGGTATTTGAATTTAATAGTACTTGAATTACTGCCCGTGTAGCCTATATACTGACCAGACTGGATAAACGGATATACTGGCACTGGGTACCTAGTACCTCGGGCCGTCACACCATCGGTCACAAAGTGTCTCCCGGTGTGCAAATAGCGTGGCTAAAAAGCCATATAGTCAATCTGGTGATAAGCCAAAAATAAATACACAATATGTATAACCGTAGGCTATTAAAGTCACAGTGCGGCATAATAAGCCGTAAAAACACAGTATGGCATAAATCCATTTACAGAACAGCTGTCAGAATCCTATTGGCATGCCAACCTATCCACACTAGTCAACTAGGCAAACTAGGGCACATTATTAATTAATTGTTTAATTCTTCAATTTTTGGAGTTTACTAATTATTATATAATTCACAAGTCAATGCATATGTTGACCTTTTTAGGTAATATGGATAAATTGTTTCTAGCATCAATAAGTCACAATTTATATCTCAATATGCTGCCAATATAGTGCAATTTACCATTTTTACAAGTTGGCATTCATTGCCATAATGCTTCAAGCATCATTGTATGTAAAATGTCAAATTCTCAATTTTTGTGTGCTAGATTAGTCTAGCTTAAAGTCCTATTTCCCTTGGTTTTTAGCTTCTGGTCAAAGAAGCAAAATTGTAGCTCTATGTCTTATTGCACGCGGGGTAAAATTTCAGGTCATTCTGAGTTGTATAGACCAAGATATGGTCAATTTACTAAAACTGGACAAATTGCACCTTTAGTGCAAAATTTGGTCAATTTTAGGTCAGTTTTGGTTCGGCGGTTTTTGTACCCGAACTTGTGCAAGCCATTTGACTTGGTTCTGGCCATTTCTGGGCTTTGTTGTCTTCATAAGAATTTTAGATCTATGTCTAAACTAACCATAGTAAAAATTTCAGGTCAATTGGACCTGTTTTGAGTGAGTTATGGTCATCCAAAGGACTACTGTTCATATGGTCAAAAATCTGGGTTGCAAGGTTGCTAATCGGGATTTGGTCATTTTTAAGGTCAGTTTCTAGGCATAATTTTGGCAACATTTCTACATGAAAGTTGGCCTATTTGGTGTCTAGTTTCACCCCCTATTGGCCTCATACCAATTGGGTTCATAGTTTGGCACTTATGGCCTAATTTATGTACTGCCTTCACACACAACCTGCACAAAGACATACACTTCCAATTTGATATTCCTTGTCCTCCTCATTTCTTCAATATTCAATCAATTACACTTCCATATATATATTGTACACAATTCCAGCAACAATTTTGGGCAGAATATTCAAGTGCTCAATGCACACAATTATCCATTAATTCAACATTCACTTCCACCAAAATTTAACACATCTCAATGTCAATATTACACATACACTTCAACATAATCATACTTCAATATCACTTACACTTGCTGCCCACAATTTAACCTTAGCATATTTCATTAATAACTACATGTTCACACACAAATTCATGCTATTAGGGGCTGCCAAATATGGCAGTTTGCTCAAGGCATCTAAGTTCCATTTCACACCCTTAATTCAAACACTACATGCATATACTTAGATACAAACTTACTATAACTTTCATTTAAATTAATCAACCTTCATTTCCATTCATTAGAAGTAAAAATAACTCAAGCTCAACAAAGGTTCATGGCTGCCAAAAATGGACAAGTCCATTTCTCACTATTTCTTTCATTTCTCTTCACCAAAATACTCACCTCAACCTAAACACAAGGTTTACTAAAGCAAGGGAGAGGTTTTGGACACTTACCACTTGTGAGCTTCCTTCAAGCTTCACCAAATCTTGTTTTTCTTGTTGCCAATATCTTCCCCAAGGTGAGTAGGCAAGCTTTAATGAAGGAACTAAGTAGAAAGGAGGGCTTGATCAATGGTGCATGGTGATGGAGGGAGTTTGGCCATGGTGGACTTCCATGGAAGTTCAATTCGTCCAAAACTTTAAAGTTTGAAGATGAAGATGATAATGAGTGCAATCTGCTGTCCCAAAGCATATTTTAGTGTCCCAATATTCAAGTTAGTGGAGCACTAAGCTCATTTTAATATTTAATTAGTTAAAGTTTCCTTATTTGCTCATTTTGCACCATTCTTTTACTATTTACATATTGTATCCCATTTTAATTTTTTTCATGACATTTCCTAAGTGCAATATCATTTATTCTTAATGGACATTGAGGTCAAAAGGTAACACTAGGTGTCAAATGACCAAAATACCCCACTTTGGGTTATATTCTCAATTTTTTGGTAACACCGATTTTTGTCTGTTTCTCGATTTTTTATTTTTCTTTGTACTAATTTACTAATTTTTCTTTGATATTTCTAGTGTCAATTACATTTCAATAAACCTTTATTTATGTCTCAAAATTAGATTCAGAGGGTTCCCATTGTCTTGGTCGCAACGGCCTTCCCAAAGTCACCCATCATGCTTTACTTGTTTAACTTAGCTTCATTTTCTCTCTTTCATTTTTGTTTGATTTTTCTTGTATTTTCTTTTTATTTATTTCATCATTATATGTCTGTTCACTATCACCGAAGTGTAGTTCTAGACATCCTGACTTGCCTGGACTGTTATTTAACTACTGGAGCAATAGAACGTACAGAACACGTATAGGGAGGATGTTACAACAAGAGTCTGAAATACTTGCCAACCCAGAAGGAACTCAACCTTAGACAGAGGCGATGGATTCAGTTCCTGAAGGACTATGATTGTGTGATTGACTACCATCCTAGGAAGGCAAATGTAGTTACCGATGCTTTGAGCAGAAAATCCATCACAGCTTTGAGATCATTAAATGCCCGTCTATCCTTGGCTCGAGATGGAGCTATTTTGGCTGAGTTGCAAGTGAGGCCAAACCTGCTACAGCAGATTTTAGATGGACAGAAGGTAGATGAAAAGTTAATGACTATTATGAGTAAAATCTTAGAAGGGAAAGAAACTGACTATGAGGTGAAAGCATATGGGTGTTTGTACTACAAAGGAAAAATATGTGTACCAGATGATGGGGAATTGAAAGCCAGTATTCTGAAAGAGGCACACACCAGTGTTTATGCTATGCACCCAGGAAGTATAAAAATGAATCATGATCTGAAACTTCAGTATTGGTGGCCTGGTATGAAGAAGGACATAGCTGACTATGTGACTAAATGCTTGACATGCCAGCAAGTCAAGGCAGAACATCAAGTTCCATCGGGTTTGCTACAGCCTTTACGCATACCTGAATGGAAATGGGATCGAGTCACCATGGATTTTGTAAGTGGTCTACCTCTCACCCAGAAGAAGCATGATGTAGTATGGGTGATAGTAGATAAATTGACGAAGTCAGCACACTTTCTTCCAGTAAGGACTGACTACTCATTGGAGAAGTTAGCAGAATTGTATATCAATGAGATAGTTAGACTGCATGGAATTCCACTTTCCATTATATCTGATCGAGATCCAAGGTTTACATCGAGATTTTGGAAGAAATTGCATGAATCCTTGGGTACAGAACTCCACTTCAGCACAGCTTTTAATCCTCAGACAGATGGGCAATCAGAAAGAGTAATCCAGATAAACAATCAAAACCAATTGAACTAACACAAATATTAAACTGAAATGATAATAATAACATGAAATATATGTTAGGTCCTTGAGGATATGCTGAGGAGTTGTGTCATTGAGTTTGAGGGAAGTTGGGATAGATACCTCCCACTGGCAGAATTTGCGTACAACAATAGCTACCAAGCTAGCATCCAAATGGCCCCGTATGAAGCACTGTATGGGAGGAAATGTAAAACTCCAGTGTTCTGGACTGAATTGGGTGAAGATAAACTGGTAGGGCCAGACCTGGTGAAACAGGCTGAGGAGAAAGTAAAACTAATCAAAGCCAATCTGAAGGTTGCCTCAGACAGACAGAAATCTTATGCTGACCTGAAGAGAAAAGAAATAGAATATGCAGTTGGCGACAAAGTGTTCCTCAAGGTGTCACCGTGGAAGAAGGTACTGAGGTTTGGAATAAAAGGTAAGTTAAGCCCTAGGTTCATTGGCCCATATGAAGTCATTGAACGTGTGGGTCCAGTGGCCTACAGGCTAGCTTTACCACCAGAGCAGGACAAGATTCACAATGTGTTCCACGTATCTATGCTAAGAAGATACCGCTCAGATCCTTCACATCTCATCTCCATGGAAGAAATTGAAGTACAACCGGATTTGACATATGAAGAAGAACCCATACGGATCCTGGCTCGGGAAGTGAAAGAGTTGAGGAATAAGCAGATTCCACTGGTGAAAGTGCTTTGGAGGCACCACAACACCGAGGAGGCAACTTAGGAAAGTGAAGAGACAATGAGGCAACAATTCCCTCAACTGGTTGCATCAAGTAAATTTCGAGGACGAAATTTAAATTAGAGGGGAAGAGTTGTAACACCCTCCTGTAGCAACTCTGTAAATTCTTCTGTCTCAGTGACCAGTGTCGGTCCGGACAGTTAGAATGTCTGGAAAAATATTTAAACTAAAATAAGGAACCATAATTAACTCAAATATTAATAAGAAAAATTTAGAAAAAAATTTTAGAAATAAAATACAACCAAGTTAAATGAGCCGGTGCCCAAGCGATGGGTAACCTAGTAAGAAGTTGCGGTTCTCGCAACTAGGAGCCGTAGACCTGGGGAAAATTCATAAAATAATTTTTAGGACTCCAGAGAAGAGTCATTGAGGATCCTATGGCATTAGAATGCCAAGAAAATGCTTAGAAAAATTTTTCAATCAGTATAGACAATTTTAGTCTGTTAAGCCAAATGGAGGGCATTTTGGTCATTTCGCCTTCAGAGGTGATTTTTGGCCGACTTGTCCAGTTAAGTAAATAATTATTATGGCATAAAATGTGAATAAATATTATTAAAAATTGAATTGAAAATGAGTAGCAAAGAAAAGAAAAGAAAATGAATTAAAATTGTAATTTTGACCTCATGCTTATGTCACTAAGCACTCTCACCCAATCACATTGTGACACATGTCCATAAACCACTTAAAATGAGTCAAATGGGCAGAAAATTGAAATAAAAAAAAAAACTAAACTCTTCTTCCTCATTTCCCGTCCACCATAGCCAAGAAGCTTTCTCTCCATTTTCTCTTTTAAAGTTTGATTTTCCTAAGCTTCCTCTCCACAAAACCCTAAACTCACTTCACTAAAAATCACTCTCACATCTTGGAGAAGCTATTTGTAGCAAAAAGAAGAGAAAGGATTGAAGTTTTGTTACCTAGAAAATTCTACTCAAAGAGGTTAGTGTCCAATCTCTTATCTCTTTTACTTAATTCATGTTTATTGGCATGAGATAAGTGGAAAAGTGTAAGAAAAATAAAATAAAATTTATGTATATTCATCCCTACAGTTTGGGCAGCCTAGGGATGGTTAGGGTTTGATGAATTTACTTAAAGTAAAGTGTTTATGAGCTGCCCATAGCATGAGATGAGTGATTGAACATGTAAGAGTAAGTGAAATGCAAGTGAGATGCATGAATGAACCTTGAAAATGTGGACACTTGAACAACATTAGGGTTTGCTCATGTAATAGTTCATTAACCTTGTAATGGTCAATTAGTGACCATTTGAATGTGTATGATGAGGAAATGAAGTGAGTTGAGGCTTGGCATTTATGTATGGGTGAGCTGCCTTGGCTAACCTGTAGGACTGAGCATGAGTCCAGTAGGTTTGGGCAGTTATAAATGGAGTTGTAGAAGTTCAATTGGTGTAAGGCCAATTAGACATGAAACTAGAAACATAATGGCACCACTTTGGTGAAGAAATCTTGCCCAGAAAACCAAACCAAGTTGGCATAAAAATTACCCTAATCCGGGTGACTTGCATTCTGCCTGGGCAAAATGACCAAATGAACAGTTTTTATTCATTTGGTCATAACTTAGTGTAGAAAGGTCTAATTAACCTGAAATTTTACCAAAAGAAAGCTGAGACATAGACCTACAACTTTCATGAAGAACACAAATCCAAATTCTGACCATAACCTAGTCATATTGCCAACCAAACTTAGGTTACCAAATCTGGCAGAACCAGTTTTGCCCAGAATTTTGGATTCTGTCCAATCCGGCCTGTTATGGTTTTTAGGCTATAACTTGAGTTACAAAACTCCAAATGGAGTGATTCAAAAAAGGAACAACTTTCATGAAGACAACTTTGCCAAATTCCTAATGTACAAATGACCAATGGAACAGTAAACATAAGGCTTGAAATCTGAAAATTGTGAATAATTAACACTAAGCTTAAAAATGGTACATTACAAGAAAAAAGGGAATTTGAAACAGAAAAATCGGTTTCAAATCAATGAAAATCGGTTTCTAATTGCAATTAGAAACCAATTTAAAACCGAAATATTCAGTTTACAATCTGATGGTTTCTAAATAAATTAAAAACGGATTTCATAATCCGTTTTAAATTCTGAAACCATTTTGAAACAGACATTTCCATTTTAAAATTAGAAACCGAATTATTTCCGTTTCTAAATCCGCTTCAAGTTAAAACTAACACTTTTCGGTTTCTATTGACCTGAAACAGATTTCTGTTTCTAATCAGTTTCTAACTTGTAGTATTAATAAAAAAAATAAAACACTTTTTAAAACCGAAATACATTCGGTTTCTAAATAGAAACGGATTTTCTATTTCAAATCTGTTTCTAAACATAATAAAATGAAAAAAAAAAAATCCTTTCTATTTTAAAACCAAATGCAATCCGTTTCAAATTACTGTAACTTTTTTTTATTTTTTTAATACATTATTTTCTATATTGAAGCATATAATAGTGCTCAATATCATAATACTTATGATATAGAGGCATCAAATATTAAATATCAATCAATATTACATATAGATAACATAGTAAAGATTTATGACGGTAATGTATTGTATGGAAAAATAAAATAATAAAAGATCATAAGAACAAAATAACATAAACAATTTAAGTTAGTAATTAATAAGCCCAAGGGAAAATAACATAAAAAGTTCAAGCTAGGAATTAATAATAACATAAACAAGTTCCATTGGAACCTAGAGTCTAACGAAATTTGGGACATAATAATCAAAAATAAAATAATTGATTGACATTTTGGAACTAAAAACAACTCAAACTCTAAATCCTTTGCTATTCCTTGTCCCTCTAACTCTCTCAAACTTCCTTCCCTTTGATCGCACATGTGGTTTGGAATGGCTGTGTGGCACACCAAAAGCTGGGCCAATGTTTTTCATAGTTTCACGAGCATTCTTTGGACCTCTTAGGAGAACCTTTATAAACAATAGAAACAACAAGCTATAACTAAATAAGAAGCAATTCATGAATTCATGCAGCCCCAATACACAAGTTTAATACTGCTCGTAGGATAATGTAATCATTCACAATAAAGGAAGACAATCAAGAATAAATAAAAGTAAAGAGAAATATCATTCAACAAATAAAATTGTCATATAAATCCTGGCCATCTCCTAGTGTTTCCATGTTGAAAATGTTCCGAAACTGAAACACTCCAACCATTGCCGTTTTTGTACTTTAAAGCCTAGCTCATGTTCTCCATTTTCGTGTGTCGCAGGTAAAAATTTTTGAAATAAAACTATCTTAACAAGACATGTTCAAAGGAATTAAAAATACAAGTGAATATATATACACACACACACACACACACACATTTACATTAGTAAGAGTTCAATTCTGAGTGCATCAGCATTTTTCACTATAACAACATATAACTTCCAATACATGGATAAGGTTGAAAAGTTAAAAATAATAACAAAAAGGAATTAGTAGAGGAACTTGTGGTTGTAGTGATGCAAGTTGAATGGTAATTGAATAACAACTGAGCACTAACTTGAGTATATTGGCTAGATAAGGTATTTAAAATTTGAAGCGCAGTAAGCATTTCAAAAGGGTAACTGAAAGCTCATGGAGAGTAGCATACTGAAAAAGCCTCTTATTAAACTCATGTGAATCACTTGGCTCTACTCAATAATAAAACTTCTAGCACATTTATCTAGTTCAGATGCTAGTAAGATTTTGAAAGATACTTATTTCAAAGAAGTACAAATTGACGTATGAGTCGGTGAAACCAAAGCCAATTAAAAGTGATGAAATTATGACAAATTATTTAAAATCAACAATAGATCAGAACTAAAGAGGAAAATTTGATATTTATGATGTATTACTAATAATTACCTGTTCATAACATAAAAATCATAGTCACTGAATAATGTGCAAAAAGAAGAAAATATCATGCAATAAGAACTTGCAAGGTTCGTATTAATTACCTCCACATAAAGCCCATCATGAAACCAACTATACCATGCGTTAACTGAAAAAGAATGCATAAGCAAGCAAATGTTAGCTCTTCTACCTAGGACAACTAAATTATGAATTTCATAAAGAAAAGCAGACATATAGATAGTTTGGCATATTATCTTTGAAGTTTGGCATATTACTTTGTATTTTACTGAAGTTTAATTATATGTAAGCATTTTATGCATTTTTTTTGAATTATTGTGATGTGATGGCCACAAGCACACCTCTAATATTTCAAAATGTAAAGCTTATGAAAACCCACTTTTGTGAAACACAACCATGACTGCAATCTAAATTCAAATTGAAAGCTGCAAATATTTAGCCAAGTTCTAGGGGACGTACCGCAACCTTTAATATTAAATCTAAATCATCACACATAAGAAGCAATTAGTGAACCCACAAGATCCCATAACAAGTTAGATTGGACGTTAAGATCCAAGAATAGTAAATGATAATTAGTGAAGTTGAAACTGTTGATTTTCTACTCACCAGATATGTTAAAGCTTTTAATGGACCGGACAACACAAATAAAAGCATAGTTGTTGTCACCTGCCAGATTGTAACATCAGTCCAACAATAATACAATACTTAGATGAATCAAGAAGGTTTAGACTTTAATAATGCAAGTCATGGATGGCTACAAAACACTGTTTTCCTCCTAGCTGCGACACCCCATCTCATTGAAGAGATTACCATTGGCAATGAGAAGAAACATCCAAAGTAATTATGTACAAAACCAAATTCTACAGAGACACAGGTGGGGCAAAATATAAAATACAGCAAAAAGAACTTAACAAATAGATTCTTAACCCAAATATAAAAGCTTTATTTCCTTATCATTACTTTGTAGCAATGGACTAAAGCATAAAAGAATCAACAATCAATCAAATACAGAAATAATAAATGCCATAATCCAGAAATTTCAGAACTTTGAGATTAAATTGAGGATAAACTACACGAGTCAACAACCAAATCAAGCAACCAAGTTAAATAAAAGCAGTAACCAACAAGACTAAGTATGTTTAGTATGTTAACAAGAAGAAAAAGAAACCACTATAAGATTTAAATCATTTCACAGGAACAAAATAATTAAGCCAAATATAAAATTTTATCAAGCTTCAGGCACCAGAATTACAAATACATATCAACTGAGAAAAACTTAAGAATTATATAAAAAAAGGAGGTAAAAATTGATGCTGATAGCAAATAAGATTTAATGCATACCTTGCTGAATTGCAAAAGGAGTAACACAACTAGACCAAGTAATACTAGTGTAAGACTTCTTGAATTAGAAAATCTAATTCTGATTCAGGAAGAAATAATTGTTTGGCAGAGTTGTGATTTTCCAACTGATACATTTTTCCCTGGAATGGAATTAGGATGTTTTGATATGGATACAAATCAAATAAGGAAAAAGTTCTCTTGTTCATGGTTAAGCCCATCTTTGCCAAGTAATGGTTTATTTGCTTTTGGCATAGATCCTGTAAACAAGTCACAGATCAATCTGTAGCAACCAAGCGATAATTGAGAGATTGGGCTTTAGGATGGCCAATGTTTCAGATTTATATTCTAAAGTTCTTCAGATAGGTACAATTTCAGCTTTATATTAAATAACAAGGACATTTACCTTACTTATGATAACAATGAAAGTATTGCACCTTCATGGTTTGTGTTGGCTTCATCTGGGGATATCAATGAGTAAGAAGGGATTGAAATTGTATCCTAGACTTCCCACATCTCACAAGTCAACTATATCCCTTCCCAGTTGTTTAGACAAATTGAACCCCAGAACACACATCAAAGCAACATACCAAGAAATTCCAGGTGATACCCACTAAAAGTAAAACAAAAAGTAACCCTTCCTGTGTCCTCACGAGATTTTCTTCGAACAGTATGAGTGAATGAAACAAAGAGCTCAACCTCCTATACAAATTCTATAGCCTGCCTACCTACCAATCAACGACTGTAGAGATTTTTATAGTTTCCTTGTGTGGTTAAAACACATTGTTTTAAGGTCATATGCGATTGAGCGAGAGGGAAGCGAAATGCTAGCCTAGGAAGATGCAAATGCCCATTTTCGGAAGGACCTAACCAATCGATAGCAACACATATCAAAATCACGCACAGAGCAAAATGAAATGCAGAAGAAAAAAATGAAAAATATAAGACCTTGAAATTAGGGGATTTCGTAGAAGAAAATGGCAGATGATAGAAACCTGATGATTTTAGGAGATGAGATGGGTAGAGTAAATTGGATAAGATAAGTGGGTTACGATCCCAGAGCCACTTCCTTTGCCAGTAGACAGAGAGAGAAAGAGAGAGAGTGTGTGTGTCAGATGGAACTCGAAAGCCTTTCTTTGAATTTGCTAGAAGTTTTTTTCGCTGCAAAATCAATAAAGAGTAAAGATTTGAAAACTTGTTCCTTGATTTTTAACCTCCAATCTGGCGAAACTGCCGCAGTTTCAAAGCATCACCGCCCCATTGCACTCGTCGGAGGACAAAGAACCCCCAACAAGTGACGGCATTGCTCGTCGAATCCAATAACCATGGCATAGTCTGTAAAGAATAATAGTGCTAAGGGCAGTTGTAGAGGGAGTTTTAATTTTGCCTAAAACAATTGGCGCTAGATTTGTATTTTTAAAGGAAATTGTGAATTTTATTTAATTTGATTAATATTATTAATAATTTCTTAGAAAAAATATTTTTATCAATATTAATAATAAAATAATAAAATATAATAAATTTTAAATTAAATATTGAGTTAGATATATAGAGAATTATTAAATTAAAAATATTTATAAATATAAAAATAAATAATTAATTAAATTAATAATTAATAAATTAAAACATGACAATATAAGAAATTAGAAACTGATTATAATCGGTTTCTAATTTGGCCTTAATTATAATAAGTAGAATTGTTTAATTTTTGAAACCGAAAGAAATCGGTTTCTAAATATTAGGAATTAGAAACCGATCGGAAGTGGTTTCTAATTTCATCTTAAATTGAATAAGTAAAATACTTTTAACTTTTGAAACTGAATGAAATCGGTTTCTACTTATAAGGAATTACAAACCGAAACCGAATATAATCGGCTTTTAATTTAGTCTTAAATTTAATTAGTAAGATACTTTAACTTTTCAAACCGAATGGAATCGATTTCTAATTATGAGGAATTAGAAACCGAACCTAATCGGTTTCTAATTTAGCCTTAAATTTAATAAATAGAATACCATAATTTTTGAAATCAAAAGTAATCAATTTCTAAATATAAGAAATTAGAAACCGATCGGAAGCAGTTTCTAATTTAGCCTTAAATCGAATAGGTAAAATCTTTAACTTTTGAAACCGAATGAAATCGGTTTCTAATTATAAAGAATTAGAAACCGAATATAATCGGTTTCTAATTTAATTTAAATTTAATTAATAAGATACTGTAACTTTTGAAACCGAATACATTCGGTTTCTAATTATTAGAAATTAGAAACCAAGCCCAATCGGTTTCTAATTTAACCTTAAATTTAATAAATAAAATACCTTAAATTTTGAAACCGAAAGCAATCGGTTTCTAAATATAAGGAATTAGAAACCAACCGTAAACGGTTTTTAATTTGGTCTTAAATTGAATAGGTAAAATCCTTAACTTTTTAAACCGAACAAAATCGGTTTCTAATTATAAGGAATTAAAAACCAAATATAATCGGTTTTTAATTTGATATTAAATTTAATTAGTAAGACACTTTAACTTTTGAAACCGAATGTAATCGGTTTCTAATTATAACGAATTAGAAACTGAACTTTATCGGTTTCTAATTTACACCTAAATAGAATACCTTAATTGTTGAAACCGAAAGAAATCGATTTCTAAATTATAAGGAATTAGAAACGGAATAGAATCGGTTTCTATATTCGGTTTCAAATCCGTTTCTAATCCGTTTCTTACATATTTGATCCGTTTTGCTTAATTTTTGTTTCAAAAGCCGTTTCAAATTACAAACCGATACAAATCCGTTTCTATATTCGGTTTCTGTTCTGGTAAATTCTTGTAGTGGTATGTTGAGAGTATTAGAACCAATGTACCTATTTTCTATGCAAAAGTCAACATTTTAGTTGACTAATGAAATGAATAGTAATACCTAAACTTAAATTTCAAGAATTGTAAAGTTTAAAAGTGTAACAAGCCCTAGTACACCTAGCAAGATTGGTTTGGATAGGTTGGCATGCCAATAGGGTTCAGTTAGCAGTACTGCACATGGCATTATGTCATTCTGTGATTTTATGGCTTTTAGCCATTCTGACATTGTGTTGATACTTGGCCTTATGCCTAATATTTATTACAGCTCATTAGCTGTTCTGTTGCACACTGGGAGATACATATGTGACTAATGGTGTGACAGCCCGAAGTACTTGATACCCAGTGCCAGTTTATCCGTTTATCCAGTCCAGTCATCCAGTATAGGTTACTTGGGCAACTAAAAATGGAAGTGGATAAATTTAATGAAATTATGAATATAAGAAATACAAAATAAATAAAATTATCAATAATGATTGAAAAATTATTTGCATAAGACATCAGAACATGCACTGCATATTTATTTTCTATTATTTCTTTTTATTTTATTATTGGCACCATTAAGCATTATTGCTTTGCGCGTTGCTTTTTGCCACGTGTAGGTTCTGGAGAGACCGACCGAAAGCCCAGTAGACCACAGACTGGGTGAGACCATCTGCAGCTCTGCATAGTATCCGTGTCACCTCACTGTCTTCAGTGCATTGGTAGGACACTAGGTTTCATTTTGGTATTATGTAATCAAACTTTTATTTTCTCATGTATAATTAAGACTTATGTAATGTATTTTGATATTAATGTAAATAGTGAAAATTGTGTTTATGAATGGAACATTGAATATTTATTTATGACTTGTATATGAATATTATGTGAAATGAATGAATGAGAAATGGAAATATTGTTGAAAAATATTGAGACATTGTTGATGAAATGAAGTTTGGGAATGATAGAAAATTTTGGAAGTGCTTTTCATAGGTTTCGAAGAACTGTTTTATCCATTTTTAGCCGGCACTCTGTCGAATTTTCTATAAAATTTACGAAACCTCAAATAAATTATAATTTCAATAAATGACTTAAATGAATTATATTTCACAAATTATACTTCATAACTTTGAAAAAAAATAAATTAGGAATGATAAAAATGATTGAAATAAAATAGGGTGTTCTGGTACACTGTGTGACATATCTTACTCGGCTATACTATAGACAGGTAAGGGGTGTCACACTCTTGACACGACCCCCCCCCCCCCCTCCCCCCCTCCCCCCCTCAATGACTAATAACACATGCCTTACAATAATTAAATCAAAACCATGTGTTACAAGTAACTTTTGTCTCAAAAAGCCAAATGAGCACACATCTCGAGCTTAAAGATTTGAAAGGCTTGAGGGGACTAATGATATAACCTGCCCAAAACTAAGTAAAAAAGTCAATAGAAGATAGCATGGTAGTCAAAAGGCCAGCATAGCAATTAAAAGTCAAAAGATAGGTCAGAAGGTCAATCTGGTCAAGAAGTCTTAGCAAATAAGCAGCTCGAGCATCATATAGGTCAATATGGCCAAGACTAGCATCACAAAGCTTAGCCAGGCCTAGCCCTAGCCAGGACGAGCATCACATAGCTTGGCTAGGCCTAGACCGAACATAAAACATGCATAATACAGAGCAAGAGTTGGATTGGCTATTCACCCAGCTTAACCAAGCAACACCCAACCAAGCAATGATATAGAAAGTCGATCATGAAGGTAGGATTACAGGTGAGAATCTTGAGATAAGAGTTGAACACACCAAGATTTTTGCTATTAATTTCAACAGCGCTTTAGTCTCCAGTTTATAAAAATCAAGAGTAAAGCTCAAATTAGGTACGTTTTTCTATATTATCGAAACTCCATGAAATTCTATTTGAATAAGCTCTCAAATTAATCTCTAACTTGATACATTTTCATTATAGTACATGCTGACTTGGCATAAGAACTGATCAGGAAAACTCACGGCAACATCAAATACGATCAAAATATTTATACTGCGTAACTTTTTTTTTTTTTAACCATTTTATTGTTAGGAAAAAAATTTTAAAAAAAATTGTAAACCATGGCCACCAAAAATGACTGGCGGTGATTGTGGAGAGTAGGGGGGATCGATGATGGTCCTCTATACATATAAGACTTTATTTAAAAAAAAAAAAAAAAAAAATCATTTTGGTTGAAGTGCATTCACTTTTTAGAAAAATATTTTTTATTAATTTTTTTTAAATATTTTAAAAGTCAAGAAAATATGAAAAAGTAATTGATAAGAAATTATTTTTTAAAAAATAAATGAAGGTTAATTAATTGTACATTTGTCACACCAATTATTGCACAAAATTAGGCAAGCAAGTGCACTAACAGGTTGCTTTCGATGGTAGCCACACATAAAGGAGTTTACGAATAAATATAGGCAGAATTTTTCCTTTCAAATGACCTTAGAAAAAAAAAAAAAATCCAACACTACACTAATTGATACTGAACTAAATACGGAGACTGATAGTTAACTAGCTGTCTCGGCATTGTTGGGTGGTCCTGTCATGGGCACATTAATCATCTTTCTCTTTTTTACATCGCAAAGAAAATATCTCTTTCCACCATGTGGAAAACCAAATCATTCACGACCTTATCAACGGCTGTGATTTCAGAAGGTGGAGTTGATATTATGAGTAAATTAAGAAGGGAGACCATTTCAAGCCACCTTGAAGATGAGAGGAGTTAAACTAATTGACTTAAATTAATTCCACGTCTGCATATATAATTATTTCAATTACAATTAAGACAATAACTTAATCCATACTATTTATCTTAATTTAAGAGGAAATTTTGATAAGTTTGTCTTATTGTATATTTATTTACAATTGAGTTTATTAATGATTGATAGTCCCTTGAAACCGTATTTCATAAGTGATAGATAGTATAAGGAGAAATTCTTAGTTATCACTATATATGATAATTTACATGAAATGACATGTTAATTATATATATATATATAAAGTCTCATAAAATTGTAATTACTAACTAAATTTTTTTCTTTTAAACAATTTTAATATTTAATTAATTATTTATATATCTATTATTAATTTACTTGTCATTCTATATCAAAATAATGATTATATTGTATGATATAATTTCTAAAGTTGTATACATCAATGATAGAGATGATAATTTTTTATTCGATTGTGTTCAAGTCAAAATGACCATCATCCATTTAAATGTTTATTCAACTCGAATTTATATCACTTGCAAAAGTTAATGAAGTTTTAATTTAATGGTAAAACTAATCAAAATATTATGCTTTGAAATTAAGAGGTTTTAGGTTTAAATCCCATCAATATTGGATTATTTGTATTTACATATTATTTAATTATGTTTATTTAGTCTAATTTGATAATCCAATAAGTTCTAATTTAGTAATATTGATATCATCTATAAAATTATAAGATCTCAAATTCAACACAACAAAAAAACAAAGACTTAAAATTTAAGTACACTTGATTATCTCAAGTTTTACTTGTATAAAAAAATTCAAAATAAAAAAAAATCTGATCTTAATCCATTTACCAACTCTAATTCACAGAGTTCATCATCAATATTACTTAATGGGAGAATTTGGTTTTCCAGTTAACCTCTCCATGCCTTTATTGTGAAAAATTGCCCCTGATTGAATTGTTGAAATGGGTTAATGGCATTTATTGGAAACACTTTAGCTGCAAGCTAACTGATAATGACTCAAACCAAATCATAATTGTAAACTTTCGGTTCTCATTTAATAGCATATAAATATTGCATAATTAAGCTAAAAATGAGCGGAAAAATTTTGCAACTTATATATATTACCTTAGTGGATGAAATGAGTACACGAAAATGGCCAAATTACATATTATAGCAGCATTTTTTTAAAATTATAATTTTATCCCAATTGAGTGTAATAAATTTTCTGTTCAAAACCAAAGATAAATTAACAAAAAAAACTTTGTGCTACCTATTTTGGGTTCAGAAAGATTAATTATATATATAAGCAACAGATGAAAAATTATTATGAATATGTTAAACTATATAATCTTTATATGTTAGAATAGATAAATTCTTGCTCAGGTTCAATTCATGGTAAATCCAAGGCATAATATGCATAATAGGATCCATATATAAAATAGGCAAAACTTATATATTTATATTTTAAATTTATAAAAATAATTTGATAATTTAAGAGAATTGAATCTCGTATGAGTTTTCAATAGAAAATGTCTTTACAGAAAATATTTGAAATTTCTATTAAAATGTATTATAATGGAGAAATAAAATAATTAAAGAAAAGAACAAGAAAGAAAACTGTTCTATCAGCAAGTTTCAAATTCATACATAAAAAAACTCAATAAATCATATTTATTGTTACATAATTCTTGAGGAATATTTAATAGTTAAATATATAATAACAACATGTAGGAATAGCAATTAAAAGAAAACTTAAATAACAACGTATGAATAACACAATAAATTATTTATAGATATATATATATAGAGAGAGCATTTGAAATTACCTTTACTTATATAAACCTTAACTCCTGGGCTTGATCTTAGCTCTAAGAGTATTCTTCATGACCACAGTGAACTCCAACTTCCCACTAAAATCCACATTCTTATCTGATGGGTAAGCACTCCATTCAAATTCTTGAACCATTCTTGCAATCATTAGATGCAAATGCACAGTGGCTAACCCTAAACCAGGGCAAATCCTCCTCCCTACACCAAACGGTGTCATTTTTACTTCAGTCACTCCGGTTATGTCGACTTCCTCCCTGCCGGAAACGAACCGGTTCGGATCGAATTTTTCTGGATTGGACCAAATTCTTGGATCCTCCCCTATTGCTGGGGAGAAGATTTCAACATTTGTATCAGTTGGAATATCATACCCTCCCAAAGTTGTTGCTTCGGTTACTGCATGGGTTAGTAGAAAAAATGTGGGTGGGTGTTTACGTAGCAATTCTTTTACGATTGCCTGTAAATAGCCCATCTTTTCTACGTCTTTTTCATCAACTTTCCGATCACCCACTGTTTGTTTTATTTCATTGTACAACTTAGCTTGAACATTGGGATTGTCGATAAGCTGTGCGATGCCCCACTCAACTGCCGTCGCCGTGGTATCGGTTCCACCGTTGAGGAACTCTGAGCAAAGGGTGACCAGTTCTTGATCGGTGGGAGATGATTTTCGCCCTTCGATATTTAGGTCATAAAGGGTATCTAAATATGAGAATGATATTGCTGTTGAATCTGATCCTGGGTTTTGGAGAGCCTTTCGGCGCTTTTCGATCAAGGGAACCATGAAATCAACTTGCTGTTTTCTAACTTGAGATACCCTTTTCCTTTGCTTGGAGAAAAATGGACTCAAAATTGGAAGAAAATCATCGATTCTTGGATCAAGAACTATCAAGACTGATTTCATTATTTGATCCATCTTGATGATTGTTTCTTCATCCATTTCAAGCCCAAAACACATAGTTAAAAGTATACAGAACACTGCATACCGAGCATTTTTAAGCACCCAAACAACTCCATCGTTAGCCTCAGCCTCAGTTCTAAGCCGATGGATAAATTTATCCATTGCACTTTCTCTTACGTTTCGAAACTCCTTAATCCTGCTTGAACTAAGCATATTCTGCACCATATTCCGCCTCAGTGACCGCCACACAGGGCCATAAACGGCGGCGTTGACAGTGAACTTGTTGCAGCTAAAGATGGCTCTTGTAGGGTTTTCGCGAGGTCTGGTAGCAAAGAGAGGACCCCTTTCAATGAGTGCTTCATGGACTAACTTAGCATCAGTAAGGATTATGAGTGTTCTTGTTCCCATCTTGAGAGTAAAGATTGGACCATATTTTGGACGTAAGTCTTCCACATACTGAAAAAATGGCTTTCCAGAGCAAGCGACCTGGAAAAGATTGCCAACCACAGGCCAACCAGGCGGTCCTGGAGGAAGATTTAAGCGTTTGGATTTGGTTTTGCGAGAAAACAAGAAAATAAGACCTGAAATGAAGAAGGCAAGAATGGAAAAGAAGAGATGATAGTGAGAGGCAAAAGAAGAAGCCATTAATTCTATCTGTTTCTGTTTGTCGTCGATGGAAAGAGGAGGTGATGAGGTAAAGTTGGTAAGAAAGATGGTATATAAGAATGGAAAGAGCTTGAAATTGCAGGTGGGATTTAATTAATAATCATCATATTCTCTACCAAAAGTTTATGGCTCTTGTTAAATGCCAATTTTATTCTCCTCACCAGGAAATTAAGTGGTGATACTATCCAAGGATTTCCTATTGCCATGCGCAATACTCGTTACAGAAACTTTTATCTAGAACAAATTCATTATATACGCAAGACATCAATATGTTGGCAAAATTATATATAAAATAAGTGAAATGAGAAAAAAAAAAAAATCAGATAAGTTTTTCCTAATTGGAAAGAAAAAAGGAAAAAAAAAAAACTTAAAGAGCATAATTAACCGATTGAGTTAGCTTTCGAACTTTAATTACAACTTATTTACCTTGTTATTTTATTAAATTTTAAACTTTTACTTTTAAATGTACTAAGTGTATTCTATAATTTGACAATTTACAATTAAATATTACCCTAATTTTAGGGAATCATTTAAAATTTTTCCCATTATATAATTTTATTATATGAATATAAATAATGTTTAAATTTATATTACTCTATTTTATTTTTATTACTATCTCTTAAATTTTTTTAAAAATATAAAGTAATTTGAGATTAGTTAAATATCATTTTCATCATTTTAAAATATCAAAAATTTTTATATTCTCCTAATATATTAAAGAAACATATTATATTCAACTATTATCTTTTATTTAGTAATATTAATAATATACTAAAAAATATTATTAATAATTTAAAAATCATAAAATAATGAAAAAAATTAAAATTATATATATATATATATATATATATATATATATATATATATATATATATATATATGGAATAAATATGTCAATATATTTTAATATACCTAATAATAATGAATACTTATTATAGCGTTAAGAGATAAATATTAAATAATTTATAATTTATATATAATTGGAGTTAATAACGTAATCATAATTTAAAACAATTAAATAACTGATTAATAAAAAAAATTGATGAAATTAAATAATTATATTTTACAAATAAATCACCACTTTAACATAATTTTATAATCATAGGTGGTAGTACCAAAGAGAAACATGCATGCTTTCAATTGTTAGAAAAGTTTTATTTGCTTTATATATGCAAATAGATTATTCATCAGCTAAAGAAAAGAACAAAGGAATTACATCTAACCACAACTAAAAGCCACAAAAGCTAGTAAAATAAGGGTGCATGGTTTCCATGTGAATAATGGTTATAAGTCTTTAATGCTTGCAACTACTCCAATCTGAAGCTGACAGATTAATGAATTTAGTCTAAATAGAAGAAGAAATTGTGGATAAAACAAAACCAAGAAAACTTGGAAGATTTTTGTGGCTTACATAGTTCAGAATATTTATAATTTAGCGATCGTTGTAACTAAAATCAATGATATGAAGTGGACCTTTTTCTAAATCTCAACGGAATTTTTATATGTTAGGCGCTGAAAATATATGCAGATGTAACCCAAAGAAAGTATCAAATTCAAAACATAAGGCGTGATTATCCAAGAGATAAGAGAAGAAGGGGGGAGTAACAAGTCTGCAATTGTACCTTTCATAACCATTTGAGCCTCTCTTTTATAGGCTTTAACAGTGATAAAAGAAATATTAAGGAGCATATAGCTCATGTTAGAAGCAAAAAATGGGAAGCATATTATAGCCGTTGGAATTTTGCTACAATGGTTTTAAACAAGGTAATCAATTTGAAATTATTCAATACAACTGTTATATAAACAACAGATAAATTTGGACTACTTATTATGATGGGACCCACATAGAATTCACCATAATTAATCACTATATTAAGGCTTAAAAAAACTAAAATAATGAAGCAGTAAAAGGAGAGCCAAAAGAAACATGCGCAAGAGAATTTTCACCTTTTCCCGCAAGATTGTGTGGTGTGCACCTAGTTAAAAGGGTTTTTCAATTAGCTTGTTTGATTGTGTGCTTTGTTCTTCATTTAATCCAAGAAAAGTGTTGGGTTAAATGAAACTTTTCTTCTCTATATTGTGGGACAATTAACCTTTTGTAATATCTCATTGTATTATAATAAACCCCACACATGACGAAAGGTTGATATCTCAATTTGGATTAAATCCAAAATATTAATTTTAGTGCTTTTTTACTTATGAACCAAAACTTGAATAATTAATTTTTAACTCACTAAAATTTGTGTGAAATACAAAGATTTCTATGGATCAAAACTTTTCTTGTGAATTAGAGAATTTAACATTCATATTACTTTCTCAATATGTTATTGTTCAACATGGTTTGGTATGAACTAGGCCATCTACATGATTGCCTTTCATGGATGCACTCAAGACTTCGTCTAAAATCTAATTGAAGTGGCCTCACTACATCTTTCCTTTTTTTTTTTTCTAAAGATAGAAGTGCATTAAAAGCCTAACCAGGCAACGAGGAAGATATTTGGGTTACAAAGCAAAAGACGAGTTACGCAAAGAATTAACCACCAATGAATGCGCCACATTGTTTGCTTGTCTTGGGACGAAAGAGACGGCCTCATCTAGGTTCTGAGCAAGGAGTTTTATATCTGCCACAATACCCGCAATTGAGGGGATTTCAGATCATTAATAACCAAAAGAGATTCCCCTTCAATGACGACCTTCCTCAGGTTTCTAGATATCGCAAAAGACACAGCTTCCCTGCATGCCAGACCTTTGAACACATGGGGATCAGCACAATTCCTATAAACTTTCCCTTGCCAACCGAGATCAAAACCCTCATTATCTCTTGCCATGAGAGCTAAGGCTCCACGGCTCCTGGGATTTAGAAACAGCAGCATCGAAATTTATCTTCGTGAACCCACTCATATAGGTAATTGTATAATATGTATATTGCACATACACCTCCTAAACGGATATGGAATTATTAAGAGCAACACCTCCTAAACGGATGTGGAATTATTAAGAGCAAAATTAACTCTATCCTGAGGTTATACCATTACAATAGTATGTTTCTCATTATGATCAAGGAACTTGTTATTACCCGCATCACCATTAAAATAGTATGTTTCTCATTATGATCAAGGAACTTGTTATTACCCGCATCAGCAAGTAACTTTTTTCTTTTGATGTTTTATTTCAATTTATTATTATACGATATAAATTTACTTTATTAAATAAATAAATTATAAATTTAAATGAATTTTAATAATCTAGATATATATTTTTATCAAAATTTTAATATTTAAATTTTTAAATGTATAAAATAAATTAATTTTCTAATAAAAATAATAATATTAAAGTAAATTTTAATCTCTTCATTTTCGCTCCACATAATATTTAGATCGAAGATAATTAGATGCGACATTTACTATTCTTTTCTAAACTAAATCTTTTCCTTTCCTAATCTGTTTGTAAAATGCAAGATAAAGGCCAGCGTCCAATTTCCTTCTTTCCCAAATTACAGACCTCAAAATTTTCTCCGTCTTTCCCAAATTGCATGCCTGAAAATTTCTCAGCGACTATCCTCCTCTCCACAACCCCCCAACCCCACCCACAACCACCACACCACACCCCCCGCCCCCCACCCCCCAACAACAAAGTCGCTATCGCTTGCTGTCCCTCGACCTTGTTAATTGGTCGCAGTTTGAAGATTCTGCTCTGTCTCTCTCTCACTAACTATGTGTAGCTTCTGTTGTGCTGGGATTGAATTAATGATATTCATAATAAAATAAAATAAAAATTACCTTAGATTGAGGAGAAGGATACACTGTTCCAAAACCCTAGAGCTTCTGTTACCCACGTTAATGAAGATTTTATGAAGTTACTTTTCTTATTTATTTATTTATTAAAGTTATAAATTAAGAAAAATTTTAAAATACATGGGAAATATTAAAATAAGTTCTATGTGCAAAAATAAAAAATAATATATTCCTTTATTTTAAAAGATAGTTCCATATATTATTAAAAAAAAAAAAAAAAAAACGTATAAACACCTATAAAAGAGAGGTTTCACAATATGTGAGACCTGCTAGTCGCACTATATAATTATTTTGAGTCAGTGACAGGTGTCGGCAACAACAAAAAAAAAAAAACCCGCTTGCTCCGTATGCTACTCTTGCTGTGTATTTGTAACTTACTGTTTTCGAAGATACTGTGGTAGAATTTGATGCCGTTATGGCTTCAAAAGTATTTGCTGTTAATGTAGAATTCCTTGACATTCTGGAATTTAATAGTGCTTAAATGGGAATAAAACATAAATTGACTAGCAATCAATTAATTTGAAGAAATTATAATAATTTTTATTAGGCTTTAATTATTTGTTTCATTTATAATATTTTTTAAAAATATTTATCATATTTTTTAGTGTTTAATATATGAAGTATTTAAAAAATTAATTAAAAAAATACTTTTTTAATTAAAAAATTAAATAATTTTAAAAAAAATATTTTTATTTTTATGCTGTGATAATATTATTAAAATATTAAAATATTTATAGATATATAATATAAACACATACTATTAGTTTAATATTATAACAAAATAATAAAAAAAATAAAAAATATTTTTAATGAAAAATATTTATGTATAAATTATTTTCTATAAAATAAACGAAGCCTTAGTTTAACACTAATTTATGAATAATGTCATTATATCTGTAAATAATAATTAAAAACTTAAATTCAAATATACCTCAAGGATAGGTTTTTCTAATTACAATTTGTATCAACAAATTGTTTACTTTGAAATTGAATTGATAAATGGCTAAATGAATTTATAAATTTTTTAGTTTTAGTTGAAACTTTAAATTTAGTTTAAAACTAAAACTTTTATATTAGTTATAATTTTAACAATTAGCTAAATCAGATGATTTAATTAACAAAAATCGTTTAAATATTTGCCTACATTAACAACATTTATCAATTCTTTTAATTTTTAATCAATTTTAGTAATTATTCTTAAATTAATAAAAAAATTATTTTATTAAATCAAATAAAGTGTAATTTTAAATATTTCTCTCCCTTTCTCTTTATGCGTGTGTGGAAAATATTAAAATTATTAAATAAATTAATATAATAAATAAAAAAATTTAAATTATTTTGTCATTTTATGATTTCAATTATTTTTTTATTAAATTTATTATAATATGAAAGATTTGATACCAAATTGATAAAATTAAAAATTTGGCTAAATTTAATAATTTACATGAAAGTTTTTTTTTTTTTCAATTAGGCTTGATAAATTAATGGTTTTCCAATTTAGACCGATTTGATTGGTTGGATTACAAAATTTAATACAAACAAAAATTAACTTAAACGCTTATTTAATTTTTATACTTTAAAAATTATAAAAAAATTTGAAAATTATCAAAATTTAAACTCATAAATTTTCCACTAAATTATTAGCTTAATGACTTGAATTGACTGTCTATTTAATGAACTGATAAACTCAGCTACGAGTTAGACAAGTTTTGGTTGGTGATCTTAGACAAATTTTGGTTGGTGATCACTTGATAATTGAGCAAAATTTTGAATTGGTTTATCATTAATGTGAAAGTTAAAGAAAAGAAAAAGAAAGAAAGAAAATGATTTTCTTGTGAGAATGAGTTGTACGCAACTAAGTTATCTAAGAACTTTTGCTCTTGGATGTTCTTGTTTAATAATTTTGAAGTTAAAAGAGGCCCTACAAGAGGTTCACTAGAACCTTTTTGCCAAGTGACCATGCGAAACAAAGAAAATTAAAGCTATATTTCCGCTAGCCTGGTTTGGTAAGTTATTGATTTAAAAAAATATAGGGGGGCATTGTGTCCCCTAAAATTTTGAAAATTTTTAAAGATTTAATGGTAATTTTTCAAAATTTTTTTTTTTTATTTTTATATTAAATTTTGATGAATATAGACCTTAAGAGTTTTAAGAGTTTTAAAAGTTTTAAAAAAATTTAATAATAATTTTATATAAATTTTATTTTATAATTATATTATCATCATTAGTTAATCAATACTTTCAATCAACATCTAAGTAAGTACTTTATTAATAAATAATGTATTTTATTTGGCCCCTAAATTAAAATTCTGACTTCGTCACTGCTGTTATATATTTGTACATGTTAACTTCTTATAAGTTTAATCGTCAAATTATTTTTTTAAATAAAATTTAAAATTAATTAAGATAAAAAAAATCATGCTATGCTTCTAAAAGTTTATTAACTTTTAAAATTTTACTGTAATTTTTTTAATGAACTTTATGGAGACAAAATAATATAATTATATATATGATAAATTAATAAATGAATTTTAGTTAATTTTTTAAATAAAATTTTATTATTTATGTTTTATATGTTGATTTAAAAAAAAATAAAATTAGATCAGATTTGCTATAATAATTGAAAGTATATGACTCACTTAATTGACTCAGATTTGAGTTCCACTCCTCAATCTCTAGCTCGTACTCAAAAATTATAATACATATACTTTGAAGTTTAAATTAATAAACTCTATACCAACCATAACCCTATCCCAATTTTTTTTTCTCTTGCTTTTATTTGAAAAAAAAATTATTTGATGGAGAAAAACAAAATTTTAGAAATTTTATTGATATTGTAAAGGGTAGAAATGAGAAAACATTACCATGAGAAGAACCTTACAGGAACTTGTCTGCCCAGTAGTGCCATTATCTTGGAATTTTTATCTTTCTCCTAACTATCAGAATAATAATAACATTCGTCCAACAATAAGCATTGAATGCAGTAATAAAATTCACTATATTTTCAACAAAAAAATTTAAATTAGTATTATCATGAATCGTTAAACTCATACAAGGAATACATGATAAATCCAAAAATAATGATAACATTCTTGTAGAAAGAAAAAGGGAATTTTACCTTCAAGATTGCAATAATTTTATCAAATGCCAAACAAGACCAACTTTCTGCGGCGAGAGACATTAATGACTAATATATTTCAACGTCTCACTTTATAAGTTTATGGGATTATAAAGTTGATTATTTTTTTCGCTAGTATTACTTAATTGCATTGCACTGTTTTATGATAACTTAGAAAGTGTGGATCCAATTGATAAAGTATTAATTGAACCGAAGGGTTGTTGGCTACCATCGATTGATGGAGGTAGGCGATCGTAGGTGGCGTCCACTCGTGGTGCCACGTATGTAGTCTCATAGCGGCTAATTCTCTGCTGCTGCATTCTTCCTCACATAGCTCTGCTCGTTTGTTGAGGTCAATCAAATTTGATCAATTTGGAGAGAACACATTTGAGTTTTGAGCCTACAATCTTAAAACAGAGCATCGAAAGGGAGAGTGTATGGACAAACAGTGAAGGGCATTTGAAGGAGAAGGAGCAGAACTGACGGTGTTTGGTGACGTGTACGGTAGAGTGTAGAGAGAGAAATATCTATGGATGAAGAGAGGTTGAAGTTAGTTGTTCTTGCTACGCAGCGTTTCTTCAGTTGCGGATTCAGTTTTTAGTTAATATAAAAAAAAATATATGATTAAAAATTTAAAACATAATATCATGAAATTAAATTATTATAAAAAATAATTAATTTTACAACTAATTATTACAACTAACTTAAATTAATTGCTATTAGCCAATAAATTTATAATTGATTTGTTATTTCAATTTTTTTTAATAAAATAGTTAATATTTTTAAAAAAAAATTTATAATTGATCGAAGAATTAATTACTAAATCGATTTTTATTATTAACTGATTTATAATTAATTTTTAAAATCAATTGCTTTATAATTAATTTTTAAATCAATTATTAATTGATATTAAAAAAATTTTAAATATGTAATTAGTAATTAATTATAAAATCAGTTGTTAAAATTTATTACTGATATTAATCGATTTTAAAATTAGTTATTAACAGTAATTAAATTAGAGAATCATTTATTAAATTAAAAAATTATTTTAATTAACTCTAAATTTAGCAATTAATTTACAATCGAATGCTAAAATTGATTATTATTTGCAAATAATTTTTTTTTAGTTAATTACTAATAGCAATCGATTTTGCAACTAATTGTAAATTGGTTGTTAAATTTTTTTTCCTAAAAAATTTTTACCTAATTTTTTTTTTATTTGCAACTGATTTGTGAATCAGTTGCTAATAGCCCAATTTTTTTTTTATTTGCAATCGATTTGTGAATCAGTTACTAATAGCAACCGATTTTACAATCGATTTTCTCCCAAAAAATTTTCGCTTAATTTTTTTTTATTTGTAAACGATTTGCAAATTAGTTCCTAATAACAATAGATTTTTACAATCGATTAAAATCAGTTGCTATTAGCAATTAATTTTGTAATTGATTTTTTTTTCCAAAAATTTCCTCTCAATTTTTTGTTTCTTTTTTTTTATTTACAACCGATTTATGAATCGGTTGCTAACTGCAACTGATTTTTGAAACATATTAAAATCAATTACTGATAGCAATTGATTTTTTTTCCTTCAAAAATTTTCGTCTATTTTTTTATTTTGATTTGCAACTTATTGAAATCGGTTAACCGATTTTGCAGCTAATTACAACTTAATTGTAAATTTTTCACTCAAAAAATTCCCGTTTAATTTAAAAAAAAAAATTAGTAATCAACAATTGGTGTTAAAATCAATTGCTAATTCACTTACATAAACGACTATTCATTTTTTTACCCACTATTCATTTTTTTTGTAACACCCCTATGTTCGGTAGTGCGTTCTGCTGTTCCGGTGACCAGTGCTGTCCGGACAGCTAGGATGCCTAGAACTACACTTCGTTATGAGTGACGAGACATAAAATAATGAAATACAAGAAAAGAAAATATAAGAAAAACAAAGGAAAAATAATAGCAAAGAAATGTAACCAAGTTAAGCGAGCCGAGAACCCTAGCGATGGGTGACCACTTAGGGAAGTTACTGGCGTGGACCGTTGACTAGCCTCAATTTGCGGGAACCATGGAAAATATTTTTAGGACTTAAAGAGACATCAATTGAAGTAGGAATATCATTAGAAATATCAAAGAAAAATTAAATTATTAGTACAAGGAAAAGTGAGAAATTGAAAAACAGACAAAACCCGGTGTTACCGAAAAATCGGGAATGCAACCCGAACAGGGGCATTATGGTCATTTGACATCCCAAATTGTCTTTTGACCTAAATTTCCATTAAAAATAAATAATATTACACTTGGAAAAATATCATGAAAAATTAAATTGTGGTATATTATATAAAAAGTGAAAGAATGAGGGCATAATTGTAATTAAAGGAACCTTGGATTAATTTAATTTTTAATCAACATTAGTGGAGCACTAAGTGGACATAGGTGGACATATATAAACCCAATATGGACAAATTCAACTTCATCTTCCTCATTCTTCCTCATTGCTGAATTCATTTCTAAAGAAACCTCCATGGCCGACCACTTTTCAAGCTCTTTCTCCACATGATCAAGCCTTGATTCCACATAAATTCCTTCAATAATTCTTGTCTACACACATTGGGCAACATATAGCAAGCAAGAAAGAAGAGTTTTGGTGAGGTTTTGAAGAATTTCCAAAGTGGTAAGTTTGAGTTTTTGAACTTTGCTTTGTTAAAGTTTGTATACTTGTTATGGGTGTTTGAATTGTGAAGAAAATTTTCAAGTTTGAGGAGTTCTTAATATATTAATTTTAGGCAGCCATGGATTTGTATATTTGATGATTTATTTTACATATGTTTGATGAGAATTCATGTTGAATAGGGTGAATTGATGTCCTAGTAGTTAATTTCACATGTAAATGGTGATTATGCACTTGGAATGGAAATTGATGAATTATGGACACTTTGGCATGGTGAAGCTTTTTGGCAGCCTTGAGGGTTTCTTTGATAAATGTATGTGTTCATGAAGATATGGGCAGAATTGTGACATTAAGGATTGATGAGTGTGTATATAGATTGGTTGTGTAAAGTGTATGTAAGAATGAGTAATGTTTAGGTGTATATGTGATTGTACTTAGACTTTGTAAATTTGAGTTTTAATTGGTGTATTGAGGATAATTGTAATCTGCCCAAAGTGACTTTAAAGTGAAGAGGTATGTGGTTTTGGTAATGTACCAAAAAAGAATTGGTAAGGGAAGTTGACATATAGCAATTAAATGTGTAATGGATACATGTATATGTAAGGTAATTAAGGGCAGTATGAATTTTAGCCTATAACTTTAAATGTGTAATCTCAATTGGTATGAGACCAATTGGAGGTAAAACTAGGCACAAAATGTGCCAACTTTCATTAAGAAATCATACCAAAATTCTGCTTGCAAGGTGACATAAAAAAATGACCAATTCGGATTAGGTGCAATTGAAACCTGAAAACTGACCAATTGGGCAGCAGTTAGTGTTTAGGCCATAACTCACTCAAAACAGGTCCAATTGACCTGAAATTTTAACCATGAATAGTTAAGACCCATACCTACAAGTCTTATGAAGACACCAAAGCCCAGAAATGACCATAAGCAAGTCAAACAGCTTGCACAAGTTCGGGTCCAAAAACTGGCCGAACCAAAGTTGACCAAATTTGACCTAAAATGACCTAATTTGATGCCATTTGACCAGAAATAGTAAAATGACCATAACTTGATCTACATTCAGATTGACCTGAAATTTTGCCCCGCGTGCAATAAGACATAGATCTACAAGTTTGTAGTTTTGATCAAAATCCGAAAACTGAGGGAACCAGGTTGTCCGGCTAGGTCAAACTAGTATCCCGGAATCCAGCAAGTTGCATTAAAATGCACTAAACAAGGAAATGAGTTTGGTAAAACTTACCAACCTTAAAATACTATCGAATGTGACATATTAGTGACACTAAAACCTAATTTACCTAGAACACATCGAGGGCCGATATATTAGGTGATTAAGCAAATAATAGATTTCAGTGAACTACTTATCAAGCATTATCGATAGAGACAATTTAATTTAGTACTGAAGCACTTTAAATTGTGTTTCTCAGTTAGTAAAGACTCAGGAAAAGGGAAGGAAACACTGAGTCCAGACCAGGAGACAGTCATCAGAGGTTTGTGCACAACTAGTTTTCAACTGATTTTACTCTGAATAAAATTTCATATGATTAATTGTATGTTATTGATTTAAATTGTGTTTGTGCACAACTAGTTTTCAACTGATTTTGCTCTGAATAATATTTTATATGATTAATTGTATGTTATTGTTTTAAATTGTATTTGTGCTAGTTTTTAACTGATTTTATTTTGAATATCTCATATGATTAAATGACATATTTTTCTTATGTATTATGTTTAACAAGCATTGGATTTGATTCAATGATTATTGAAATTGTTATAGTATGTATGAATTTAGCTTTGTGAAATGGTATTCCCACAAGTATTAAGCATTGTTATGGATTGAATAATTATGTTTTCGAAAATTATAATAGAACATGTTTTGAATTGTGATGGTAATTTTCATGGAAAAATGCAAATTTATGATTTGAATTGTGATGAGCATAAAAATTATTGGATATTGAAATTGACTTTGAATCGAATTGTATTGTGATTTATGCTTACTAAAAGGATTGTGATATTGTTTTATATCTCACTATAGATGCTTGACTAGGTTATTACCCGTCTCTCTCATTTGTTGAGAAGACAATGGAGTTAGTTATGTTTTGATTACCATGGTACGTGCACAGGCTTAGATTTTCCTCTGATTTGAGGTTAGATCTAAGTTTATTTTATCGTTATGGCCCTTGCGGAAGATTCATTATTGTGATGGTACTGTGCACGATGATTCGACCTCCCCGACCATAGGGAGTTAGAATCACATCGAAGATGGCCCTTTCGGATTAGTCTTGCATAGTTAGTGAGATAAAGAATGATTTTTAAAATACAGCATAGTTTTTGAGCTACAACGTGATTTTTGAGATACAACATGATTTTGAGATAAAGATTGATTTTTGAGATACATAATGATTTTTGAGATACAGAATGGCTTTTGAATGGTAAAGAATTGTGATTTCAATTATGGGTTATGTATAATTGATTTTGTTGGAACTACCTTAAATGGTTAGTCATGATTTGATAAATTGAATGTCGTGATCAAAGTCATTTTATACAAATGATTTACATTATTGGAAATGAATATTTTGAGTTTTGGAATTTGATGAGTATTCATATTTCTAAATTATTTACTGTAAATTTTGTCAATGTATATTGTAATATGTTTTAAATTATAGTTGTGCACCACTGAGTTCACCACTCAGCGATAGCTTTGTATGCTGTCGCAGATAAGAAGAGCATAGAGCAGTGAGTAAGTTTCTTTGAAGACACTTTCAGATCAGCTCCAGGTATATTATAGGTATACCCACGTACATAGGTCTGATGTATACAGGTAATAATATGTATGTAACTTATTTGAGCAGTTGTAAATTAAAATTTGTACATTGAAGTTGTAAAGTAAATTATGAGTTATTTTGACTTGTAAAATTTGTATTATATTTCTTTTATCTTATCCTTTGAAAATACTGAAAAAATTGTTGTGGATTGAGTTGAGAAAAATATTGTGTTGAATTTTGTTGGAGTTGAGATTTGGAAAAATATTGAAGTGCTTTTCTGAGTTTCTTTGAAGAACTGTTTTATCCAAAATACAGATGGCACTCTGCCAAAATTTTTACAGAAATTCCAAATAAGTCAAATGTGTTAGTTCTATCACTTCAGTTCACAAAAGTTTTTAATACTTGTAAATAGTGCTCACCACTGTGAAAGAAGTAAGAAAAATTTTTAAAATCCCTTGTAGTGTATTTAATAGGTTATCAGTAGACGGAGTTGATAATTCATTAGGTATACTACGGGATCATGTTGCATCTTACAGAGGGGTAGGGTGTGACATTTTTTCTCTCTTTCTTCTCTTTTTTCCCATTTTATTTACCTTTTTTTTTTCATTCTTATTTATTTTATACATCATCTTTTCTTTTTTAACATATTTTCTTCATCATTTTATCTTTCTCGCCTATTTTTTTTATCATTTTTTTCCTCATTTATTTTCTTTTTCATCTTTTTTTTTCTCATATATTTTTTTCTTCTTCATCATCTTTTTCTTTCTCATCAATTTCCTTTATCATCATCTTTTTCTTTCTCATCTCTATTTTCTTCATCTTCTTTTTCTTTCTCATCTTTTTTATTTAATTTATTTTTTTTGATATAAAATAAAAATTTTTGTACAATATATTTTTTTGTTAGTAAATTATTTGTAGTATTAATTTTTAGTAATTTGTTTGTTATAATAAGTATATATATATGTGTGTGTGTCATTTATCTTATTAATATGTTTTAATATTTAATTTTTTGTTAATATTTTTTATAATAGTTATTATTAGTAATTTTTTTATAATATTTTAATATTAATTTTTAGCACTACTTTTCATTAATAATTTGTTAATTTAGTAATTTTTAAAAATTTTATTTATTTAAATTTTTTTATTTCTTATTTGGAAATCTAATTTTTTTAATAATTTTTTTAAATTAGCAACGAACTTTTTGATTGTTAAATTAGTTGCAAATAGCAACCGATTTATAAAATGATTACAAAATTATAAAATTAAAGACACCAAAATTTTTACAACTAATTAGTAACTGATTTTGGTTGCTATTAGCAAATCGGTTGCTACTAGTAACTAATAATTTTTTACCAAAAAATTTATTTTTTTAAGTTTAATTAATTTGATAACCGATTTAGTTGTCGGTGGTTATTTGCAACCGATTTGATTGTTAATTGTTATTTGCAACCAGACTTATTACAACTGACTGAATCAGTTACAAAATTGATTAGCAACCGATTATAATTGATTCGACTAGTTACTATTTTTTTTAGTGAATTCAATGAATTCTGCTATCCGAAAAATTATTAAGAATTGTATATAATATTATTAAATATATTTCTTTATTTATAACTAAAATAATTTATTAATTAATATTTAAATATCTTATATTTTTTAAAAAATATTTAGTTTTATTTATTAAAAAAATTTAATAATTAAATTTCTCAGATGTTAATCTAAATAAGTATATATATATATATATATATATATATATATATATATATATATATATATATATATATATATATATATATATATATATATATATATATATAACCATAAAAAAAAACATTATAAATAATATAATTTAAAACTAAGCAATATTTTGACCTTAATTTATGTATTTTATTCATTAATCACCTACTCAAATGCCAAGGAAAGTTGGATCCATAACTGTTTTCCTTTCCTTGGCATTTGAGTAGGTGATTAATGAATAAAATACATAAATTAAGGTTAAAATATTGCTTAGTTTTAAATTATATTATTTATAGTGTTTTTTTTTATGGTTATATATATATATATTTTTTAATTTAGGAGTTCAATTCGGTTTATTCACCTTTTAATGTTTTAACGGTGAATTAAGGTGCTAAACAAAGCAATAGAGGACAAAAGCAAAAGTGATGAAACCAAGTGCTGAGTGAAAATAAAAAAAAAATAAAAAAAATAAAAAACAAAAAAGGTTGCAAGTAATTTTAATATGTGGAAAATCAATTCGCATCGTCAACAACACGCCCGGGAGTGTGCTTCACCCAGCAAGGCCGTGTTTCATGAGTGCCTTATGATGCACCGCGTGTTTTGGAATAAATCATGCACAAATTTCTTTGTGCATTAAACATATTTATCGTGGATGTTCGTTAGCATCTTTAACTTTTTATTTTCCCTCTATAAGTTTAATGTATTTTATTCAATAATTTATTAATTATGAACCATCAATCTTATAGAGGCACTATATATGATATTGGATACACTTTTGAAAATTAATAAGAAATTTTATTTTCTCTCAACCTTTCTTTTTTTATTATTCTCTTAGTTTTGTCTAATTTTATAACATATTATCAACACGAGACTCTAGCCTCAATCATATATGGGTTTCATGTTTTCTTATACAAATATACTTGTACAATTGTATATAATAACAATATAAGACAAGCACATACCTGTCTTTTTCCCTTAATTGTATTTGATTGATTTGGAGGGTCATTTGATTCACTTTCCTTAGTAATCCTACTCTTCCTTAGTCCTTCAGGTAAACTTCTAGGTATTGCTCTAGATCTCCCATAAAGTGGAGGCCTCCCTCTTTTCTTCTGTAACATTCAAGTATGTGAGAATACATATTTATCATGTATTTAAATTATATAACTATAACTCTAAGTAAATGTAAGCATACATGAGTGTACCTTTGGTTGATTGCCATTAGGTGCTTCAGATGGTGCTTCAGACCTCCTATTATGTCCATAGGTATTACAATTGGTGCATTTCATTTTTACACCTTCCTTTGATAGTCAAGATTTGTTCCCATTTTTCTTATCTTTTACTTCTGTCATATACTTCCTCCTTGATTTCTTTGGCCTCCTAGGCATTTTCTTGAAAGGTGGAGTAAGTATTGCCCATCCCTCAACTTTTGGCCATATTTTATGACCATTCAAAGTTCTCAATGCTTTTTTGTATGTGACAATATAGTTGTCCTTTGAATAAAATGCACCTACAAAGTTCACATTATCCTGCCTTATGTAGTTAATACATGCACAAGCATGATGGTAAGGAATACTTGTTAAGTCCCATATCTTGCAACTACATGTTTTGGCCACCAAATCAACTACAAATCTGTCATCTCTAATGCACACTTCAAAAGTATCACCCGCTACAGGTTTTAACACATAATCCTTTATCTTCATCTTAGCTAACTCTAACATTTTCTAATCCTAGGGCTGATAATATCATCATTTCTCATCATATTCTTCAAATTGGTGTGCTTTCTCTCCATTAATAGTGATCTTTTCATTTCTAACATGTCAATCAAAAGCAATGACCAAGCTTGCATAATATAAGAGCTGAAACACTCACAAATGTTATTTTCCACATTGTTTGACTTTGTCATGGTGCTAATGAAAGCTTTGCAAAATAGTCTAGGCTCTCTTACCAAAATGATGCACATGCTAGAGTAGACTTTCCTTGATCTCATCCAATTTTGTCTTAAAATCAGCTTCATAGTTACTATAGGCAGCATTCCAAAATAACTTCCTAAACTTCTCTCCTTTATGGACTTTTTTCTAATTAGCCTAAATGTGTTTAGCATAGTTCCTATGCTCAGCATGAGGTGCCAACCTATTAATTGCATTTATTAATCCTTGCATCCATATGTTACACAATGTTATTAATGGAAATATGTGATAATTATAAAATTATAAAGAATTGAAGCATGAGGTGTGTGACAAATACCTTCTGTTGGTCATTGATAAAAGCCCATCCATAGCCATCAATAATGTTGAGCTCTTCAAATAGGATTTGTAAAAACCATTGCCAACTATCTTCCTTTTCTCCTTCAATAACTGCCTAAGCTATAAGAAACTTTTGATTGTTCCCATCTTTCCCAATTGCCACTATTAATGCCTTTAGGAAAGTACCATCAAAACCTAAAATTGCCTTACAACCTCAAAAAATCCCTTCTTCAAAGCACTAAATCTAATATAAAATCTTTTAGAGATTGGTTTCATGCTCATAGGATCATTATCAAGCATTAAATCAAACCTGCCCTCCCTATCAACCTTCATTAACTTTGCCTTATATGACCTAAGCCTTGCATAGTGCTTTGATAGCGAACCCCTTATTATGTTAATTAAATCAAACCTTCTCTCTGTAACACTGCTACTTGTTAACAGCCAAAGAGTATTTGTCCATCAAAGTGGATATCATGTCCTTCACAACAAACTCATAGTTTGACCTGATTTAGTTTAGAAATTCTAATGCAATCCATTTTGTTGTAGCTTGCTTATTGGTTAGGGATCTGAAGCATGAATGTTCCTTAACATAAGTCTTTATTACAAAGCTACACTCATCCTGCACCTGACTACCATAAAATCTCCATTTACAACCCTCCATACATCTAGCATCAATTTTTTTTCTTTTCACTCTTTGCAAACCAAATGTCAAACCCATTCATAATTGCATATTTCTACCTTACTTCTTTACATTGCCTGCTATCTATAAATCTCAAACCAACTTCAAATTGGATGCTAATATGGTCACATTTTGGGTCATACATATATTCTCTTCTTTTCTTACCCTTCATATTTCTAATAAATTCATCATCACTCTTAGGTGGAGTATGGGATATGTCATCATAGTCAATTTCATTAAAGAGATTGATCCCTAATGGTTGCCTGTCATCATGCATTTCATTTTTATTGTCATTTTCAGGTAAAATAGCATTCTCCAAATTCTCTTCCAAACCAACATTCTCCAAATTCTTTATCCCTTTCATTACTTCTTGAAACTCACTATCATCAGTCATGTAATCTTCAAAAGCAGCTTCATCACTATCATCATTAATTGCATCCATATTATTTTCTACATCATACTCAACATTTGTACTACTACCACTGTTTTCACTAGCTTCAAATCCCCTAATGTCTATATTCTGCAAATTTGTGTTAACACTATCATCTTCACCATCTAAAGCTTCATAATTAAAACTTATTGCATCACCATCATTTAGATTAGACTTACACTTAGATTTAGGTGACATAGACTTAGTTGTACCTTGAAGGTTTGCACCCTCATTTACTATATGATTTTTATCCTCAAACACATTACCTTCCATAGCTTCCACATGCACATGAATGTCACATTCTTCATCCCATTTTAACATCTCTAAAACATCACTGTCATTGTATTTCCTAATATACCTTATTCCTTCCTTCCTTCTTTGGCTCTTCAAGGATAAAGTAAGCCATTTTTTTAATTTCCCCACATCCCAATTTCTTCAATTTTTCCTATATTTCCAAATACCCCATCAAGTCAGGGTCAATATATTCCCAATAAAAAACCTTACCTCCATCATAGTAAAAGTTATCATCCCCATCCCTTAACACCCCACCGTGATGCAACATAATGGAAATATAAACCATTATCTTCAACCTTTGTATGTTAAAGTTAAACAAAACAATGAAAAAATAGAGATTTATTAATATCAAAGATAACTAATGTTTTTTTCTAAAATAGTAAAACACAGTAACTGTAACACCGCTAATTGCATGGCCTGGTATATTTCATTATTCCGGTGATCGGTGTCAGTCGGAACAATTAAGGGGATTAGAACCACACTTAAGACAACTAGATAAGCCATAAACACAAATAATTAGTAATTGTCAATTAGTTAAGTATAAATAAGAAAAACAGAACATAAGAAGTTAAACGAGCTGAGAGTCACAGCGATGGGTGACCTTCTCGGGAAGGACTGCGAAGTCGATTTAAACTCAAATTTTGAATCGTAAAATGTAACGCTGCGGTCCTTAGGACTATTACGAATACAGTGGAAAAGAGAAAATTATGAAAAAGAATTGTCAAGCCAGTTAAATAATTAGGTCAAGGATTCGAAAGAAATATTGAATTATTTTCAAACCGGGTCGAACCGATGAGGGGCAATTTGGTCAATTGACTCCGAGAGCTGACTCCTGACCTAACTGTCCAATAAAATTGGATAAAAAAAATTTCAGAATCGGGAATTAAATTAAAGAACTAAATGAAAAATAAAGGAAAAAGAAAAAGAATTAAAAGTTGAATTATTACATCACACATATGACATCATGGATGATGTCAAAATTCATTTTAATTTTCCCCCAATAATTGACCAAGTCAAATATAATTATTAAACACATAAAATACAAAAAAATTAAAAGAAATTTCACTCTTTTTCCCTCACCATTTTCAGCCAACTCTTTCTCCCTCACTCACCTCCATTTTTACTCCTCCATTAAAGCTAGAGCAAGCTTTTTACCCATCAATTAACCCTAATTCTCAAAAATTTCCCTTATAAACCTTACAATCTCAACTAGAAAAGGAGATTGAAGAAACAAAGAAAAGGAAAAAGGGAGAAAAATTGAAGATTGAACTCCAAAGTTGAGGTAAGGAATTAAATTGACATTTTTAGTTTAAAATACATGTTATGAGTTAAATTAACTTAGATTTCAACTTTAAAATCAAAACAAAACATGGTTGAGGGACCAAACATAAATTTCAGCCAGCCTTAGTTAGGGTTTGAAATGGGTGAATTTGATACATTTGAATGGTTGCTTAGGTTGAATTAGGTATGTAAACTATAGATAGGTGTTTAGAATGCATTAGGTTTGAATTTTATGAATTAGGGTTTTGACACCTAGGGTTTTGGAAGTAAAAAATGTGAGAATTGGTCAAATAGTGTGTTTGACCTTGTTTGAGATAAAAAATGGTCATTTGTGACCAATTGAGATGTGTTGGAAGTGTTAGGAGTGAGTTTAAATTCGGATTGAAAATGGTCATATTGCAGGCAGCAGGACCAAGGTCCCTTTTAGGGATCAAAATGAAGGAACGAAAGCGTGAAAAACACAAGTTTATACCATTGAATTCAAAAATTTTCACTTAGGGTCACATGCATCATGCAAGATTTATTTTTAACTATTTGATTTCAATGATAAACAACATATTAAAACTCTTTTAATATGTTTTTGGATCTGTATTTACCATTTAAGATTTTAAAATTAATCATATTAATTTTAGAACCCTAGATTAAATCAAGAATGATTACACTAACCTCTTGATGCACTGCAGCGTATTTGCGCCTTTGAGATTCGTCTTCAGGACACCAAATATTGTCCCTCTAGCTTGTCCACACCAAAAACACCTATGGCAGTCCTTGAACAGCTTCTAAAGCTTTTTCTATTAATTAAAAATTCAAGTTCTACCTTTTAGGAGATTAAAGATGTAAACAGGACACTAGAAACAATTTCTAGTATTTTTAATTCAAGAGATTGATGGCTAATTTCTTTGAATTGATGAGAGATGAAGAGGAAGAGAGGGAGAGCTTCAAAATGGCATGAAAAAGGAGTGTGGCTGTTGGTTGTATTTTATTTTCTCATAACAACACTTATATAGCTAGGTTAACACATTAAACCCTTGCCACATGTCACCCTTTGATTAGCTCTAGGTTTAAGTGACCCATTCACATTGTGCCAAGTGTCAAACCTATATTTAATCTTAATTTTAATCATCTTACATGATTAAAAGACATTTGACAAGCTTATGTGTAATGCCATGTGTCACCATCTCATGGTGCCACGTGTCACACTGCGAAATGACCAAAATGCCCCTGTGTCTTAATTTTCAGTTCTTAACCCGAAATAACTATTTCTCTTTTTCTAATTAATTTATATCAAATATAAATTAATTAATTAATCTCTATTAATTAATTTCTCATTAATTAAATTCATATTTAAACACTTTAAATATAAATTTAACTTATACTATACATCCAATGATCTAGATTTGGTTTCAAGTCATGCTAGGGACTTTGCAATCTAATTGTAAATCAAACCTATTTAATTAATCAATTAAACTCTTTAATTAATTAATTAAATCATATTTAATTAGGTGACTACTTGTGTATGTGTGTGACTTACTAGGCTCATCACTAATTGGCAATGAGACATGATATCAACTCTTAATATCATCAGAACTCTTTCTTACCATAAATGATTTCTCTAAATCATTTTATGCACCTCATATGCCATGGTTAATACCTAGCATAGCATGCCATGGACACCCAATTAGTAATAAGGTTTACCTTAAATGAACCTATAATCATATGTTACCATGCACTAGAATCTCTCTGTTACAAAATCCCAACTCAAGCTGGAGTCATAGTTTATGTCAAACTCCATTTGCTATGAATATTATGTTCTCTTTTAATTCCAGTTCTTGATTAAAAAGATTTTCTCATTAGAAACTCTTTTCTGATTAAATCTATCTGTCCTGGCTAGGAACTTGAAACATCAAAAATAATTAAATGAACATAGGATTTTATCTCTATTTACTTAGAGGAACAGATTCCATCTTGATCAACACCTACCTCCATATATAACTAGCAGGAGCCAACACATGCCCATATACCCATACACAGTACAAGTATGAAAGCAGTATCAAACTCAAACTACCTATATACAAGATAACTGTGCTATCTCAGGTCTAAAGATTATATGCATTGATATGATTTATAACAAAACATTGACAAGAGTAAACTCCATATGCTTGTCATAAGTGTCACTGGTTCGGCCTATTTATCATTTATAAGTACCTATCATGTTTGTCATATGGCATGAGACTCACCATTCCATCTTATTTATATCTCATATAAATAACTTGGGAACAAACATGAATACAATCTTTTTGGATAAGTCATATCCTTATTATGAAGTATTCTCGATTGTGAACCTATTTATGATACTTTATGCTAGAAATAATGTCACTCATATTCTTAACAACTTAAGAATAATATTTCTAATAAAATATCAATGGACCTTTTCTATTACACATAAATATATTATTTAAACAGAAAAGTGGAAAAGCCTTTATTAACAAAAATATGTACAAGATACATACTAAATGATATGCTCTAGGGCTTACTACTAACATAAAACTGAAACTTTACAAGTTCAATTGGTATGAGACCAATTAGGAATGAAAATAGACACAAAATGGAACATTTTTCATTTAGGAATCATGCCCAAAAAGTGACCAAAACCTAGTGAACAAATTGACCAAATCCGGACTTATGCAGTCTGACTGTACAAAAATGATCAAATAAATAGTGTTTGTTCATTTGGCCATAACTTGGGCTATGCAGGTCTAAATGACCTGAAATTTTACCAGTGGACAGCTGAGATATAGAGCTAAAACTTTCATGAAGAACACAAATCAAAATTATGCCCTTAACTAAGTCATTTAGCCACCCAAAGTTGGTAACTTAAAACTGCCAGAACCAGAATTTGCTCAGAAAATCTGGGTTAGGTCCAATCCGGTAGCTATGATTCAAATGGCTATAACTTGAGCTACAAAACTCCAAATGGAGTGATTAAAAAAGGAGAATAAATTTAAGACAATAGGGAACACTTTATATGGAGAAAGTTTTGCCAAATTCTAACCTAAAAATGACCAATAGAACAGTACAACTTAAGACACCAAAACTGAAAATTTGCAAATTTGCCTAAAAGACTTAGATTTTGAGTAAACAACCAAAACCAATAAATTTAGTAACCAAAATGTGGTATGTGGGTGAAGTTGGAATTCTCATACCTATTAAGCCTTAGAAAGTCAATAAATTGACTTGAATAGTTTCGTGAATAGTAACCCCGAAACATAAAGTTTAAAGAATGTCAAGTTTAGCATATTAGAGCTAGGTAAAAGTGAAGTTAAATTTATTTTGGATTTCTGATAAGTTATGATACTGAAACACTGTGAAACTGTGTGTTTTAGTTGAAAAGAACACCGGGAAAGAACCGAGGAATCGAGTCAAGGCCAAGAGGCGACTCACTTAAGGTTTGTGCACAACATTAACATGCTTTAAAATTTTTTTACAAAGTACATAAAATGTGTATTATGCTTTTACTTTAAATTGTTAAAAGTTTATTTGTGTATATTTGAAATGGAAATGTTTAGTAAATTGTTAAGATAAGTTTTGAAACCACAGTGTCATGACCATATCTTTGAACACGTCACTAGCATGACTAGTGGGGGTAATCAGTTTCGAATATTGATTCCTTCTCTGGCTGAAGTGTTGAGGTGTGTGCCAGTAGAAGAAGAAATTGAATGGATATCCATATATTTGAGCTAGCTAGCGTTGTGATGTGACTTCTCCTTAGCCTCTGGCTATTGAGATTATATTTGTTTCGAATGGCATGATATAACTATGGGTTTTATGAAATATGTTTTGATACTTCGAAATGAAATTGTTTGGATTAAAATCTTATAATTCATATTTTATATTTAATTATCATGTTTAGTCCAATTTTTGAATAAATATGATTTAAATTCTGCATAAAGATTATTTTAGTATGTTGTGCACCACTGAGTCCTAGTACTCAGTGATGGCTATTATTGTTGTCACAGATATAGAGACTAGAAGAGCAGCAGAGTGAGCTACTGAGGATAGAGGAGTTACTACCCTGAAGTCTATCGGGTATATTTTATACCCTAACTGTAAAAATTTATTTTGATGTATGTAATGTATGTAAAGGTATGGACATGTAAAACTGATCTTGAGCAGTTTGTATAAAGTTTGTAATAAATTTTAGTTTGAATTTCTCTCAATATAAATTTTTGTAATGATATATATAAATTGTTTTATCTTTAATGAAATATGAATGGAAATATTTTGCTTTAAATTGAATGAAATTGATTAATGGTATTTTGATGAATGTTGAATATTGGAAATTGTGGATTTGCATTTTTGGAAGTTGATAAATGATGTTGAAATTGATTGGGACGATTGTGAATTTGAAGAAGTGGTTGAGATAAATAATTGGAAGTGTTTTTTTTAGGTATTTGAAGAACTGTTTTCTCAAAATACAGACGGCACTCTGCCGAAATTTTAATAAAATTTGCGGAAAAATAAAATGGGCCAAAAATTTTAACTGGTTTTCAACTTTAATTAAATGTTTTAATACCTATTAGAAAATACTCACCACTTATAAAAGTAAGAAAATTGTCTTAAAATCCCTTGTAGGGTACTTAATGAGTTATCGGTAGGTGAAGTTCGGTAGTTCATTAGGTATTCTACGGGATCATGTTATGCCTTACAGAGGGGTAAGGTGTGACAGTAACTGTTCATGCATGTGAGAATAGTGCATATATTGTGAAATATGTAAACTCAATCATGCCTCTACGTCCACACTATGTATGGGAAGTTTCCTTTCCACCCTTGTGCTTTGTCGATACGGGACCACACAGAGCTTTGATGCTTCATTCCTCTCCACTCAAGTGCAATAAGCTTTTTGAAATTGAAAATGTTTGTAATGGTAGACACTGTACTAAGGGACCACACCTTTTTCCTTTAACCTTCTTGGTTTTGGTTGAGAGAAAGTTAAATCTTCATTTTTGTTAAGGTTAGGGATTATAAAACACTTAGGGATTTTTTTATCATTGATAGAGGTTTCATTTTAGTGTTAAGATAGCTAACTGGGAAGCTGACTAGGATGCTGACATATCCATTCCATTAAACTTTAATATTTTTATATATAATTTTTTTATATAATATAATATTATTACAATATATTGATTATAATTTATCATAATTCATTTTCATGGCATATATGTTATTTGTGCATCTTATCATTTTTATGTTTAAGTTAATGAAAACGAAAATATGTCAATGGAAATAAAAAAAAATTTATAAATTTAAGAGTAAAAATGATAAGAGGTGAAATTTAGCATGAAAAATTATTCTTATAATATAGTTTTATAATTGTAAGTGTTTTATAAATATAAGAATTTAACTATTTATTATTTTATTAATTCATATATTTTCCTGTTAAATTTCTTCAATAATGAAGTGCATGTTGAGTTTATCAAGACTAATTAGCTTTTAGTATTTTATAATTTTTATAGAACGTATATAATTAGCATGAAAATATAAATTTTCCCAATATTATTTAAGAATTTATATATATAATAGTAAAATAAATTCAATTTGGTATAGTTTCATATATGTTGATCTTTTCTTAATATAGTTTTTTCATTAGTTTTGTTTGATATAATTAATCATGCACACCCATATCAATAAATAATAATATTATTAATTTTTTTTATATATAATATTTTATATAATTTTATTTTTTCTTATGATATGAAGAAATATTTTAAAAATAAGATTGACAAATATATTGATGTTAATAAATCATTTATAAATAATAAATTAATAACTAAAATTTTCTTTTTATATAAAAATAAAAAACAATGCTAATAGAATAAAAAAAATTTGACTTTAGTATATCATTTTTATTTTTAATTGGAATGAATATAATAAAAAAGCGTACAGATAATTATTTGGTTTATAATAAAATACTTAGTCAAATTAACTTATAAACACCAAAATAAAACTCCCCCCTTGCAATTTTTTTTTTTTAACTTATAATCACAACTTATAATCTCTAAAAAATATCTTAAATATCAGCAGGTTAGCTTAAAACTATGGCTTATAAGTTAGGCCAAACACACTTTTAGAAATATATTAGGAGTTAGGAAATATAAAATTTATTTAATTTATAAATATAACAGAAATTATGAATTTATAATAATATAGGAATCGAAAATAAAAATTTAATAAAATAAATATGTCTGACCCAAAGTTAGACTACTTTTCTTGTAAATGTTGGGCAATTTTTTTTAATCTTTATTAAGTTTAATTCATTCTTTACATATTAAATTCATAATTCTTATTGAATTCACTTTTTTGATTCACTGAGAAATTAACTTTAAAATTTTTTTTCTACCTATTTTTAAATTAAATTTTTTATAATTATTTTCTAAAAGTAAACATCAAACTTTAATAAATGAAGTTGTTGAATCCAAATAAATAAATAAATAATTCTATTAAATAATTTAATGCTTATTTGATTGTTAATCATTATAAGATTGTTGAAGTTTATTTGATGGTTTTTTCGTTAAGAATGCAATGGAGTATATGAAGTTTACTTTTTTAGTAAGTTTGGTTTGTTTAACAACTATTTTCATGGCAATCCAGGCCAAGTTGAAGAATTCAATCACGATACTGAATCTTACAGCGACGGGTTCATTTAATATTTAATTAATTTTTTATTTTTAATTTATTTTTATAATGATTATATTTTAATTTTGTATGCTTTTGTTGTATGGCTGAAGAGAAATCTAAAGTTATTGTCGAATATGAAGCTCAAAGGAACACATTTAAAAATTATTTTTAATAGTTTTTTATAATTAATTTGACTTTAAGTTGAATAATTGATTTTGTGTTTAGATTGAAATAGTATTTTTCATTGTTATTTTATTGTGATAATGATTGGATTATAGTTTTTTACATTTAATTGTAGAAATAGAAGAAAATTTAAAGCTGTTGTAAAGTAGGATGCTTAAAAGGATAAATTTGTTTGATATTTAAGAAACTGAAATTATAATTTAATAGCTGTATTATTAGATTTTTTTTTCTTTGTTATAACGTTTTTGTTTATATATATATATATATATATATATATATATATATATATATATATATATATATATATATATATATATATATATATATATATAGTTGTAGTGTGAAATGAAAATGTAAAGATTTTGAATTGCATGTTCACGTAATAGGCATACTCTAACGAACAGATTAACAAATCATTTTTATTTTTTAAAATATTGCTTAATTTTTTTTATCGTAATTATCTTTGTAGATAATTATTTTATTTGTTGTATGTTTAATTATAGGGATAAAGAAAAATGCAAAGTTTGAATTTAAGTTGATAATCAAAAGGCTCGCTTGTTATTTTAAAACATTGCAATTATAATATAATATATTTTTCTACTTTTACTCTTATTTAATATTATTTTATTTGAATTCCTTATTTACACTATTTTTACTTGTATAACTATTGAGAAGTGTGATATAATATTTTAAGTTGGAAGTTCTAGTTTTAGGTCAATGTCTATATCTAATAATATTTTTTGTAAAATTTCATAATAATTACTTTTTTAATTTGTTGTTATTTATTTGAGTAAGTTCAACAGCAAATATAGTATGATAATGAAGCGTCATTGTGTGAAAAAAGTCTAATAAGAAATTATATGAAAACTTTATATATATATATATATATATATATACACCAATTTCATTTGTTGCATATTTTCCAATCCAACCATTGAGAATTATATTTTGGAGGTTGAAGGTAGAACATTGACTATCAATCTAGGTGAAGCTTCGAACTGTTGAAAACGTATTCTCATTGGACTACTTTTACTTGTGGAACAATTGAGAAACTTGATAGAAGATTTGAAACTAGAAGTTCTAGTTACAGGTTGATGTTTGTATTTAATAATATTTTTCTTTAAATTTAATAATAATTTTTTAATGTGTTGTTATTTGTTTGAGTAGGTTCAATAACAAATATAGCGTGATAGTTAAGTGTCATTATGTGGAAAAGTTTAACATGATATATATATATATATATATATATATATGAAAAATTTTTAAACACTACTAATTTCATTTTTTATATGCCATTTAGCATCTACCAATTTCATTTGTTACATATTTTCTGATCCAAACATTGCGATCTTTAAATTTCATTTGTTGCATACTTTCTGAAACAAACATTGCGAAATGTATTTTGGGGGTTGAAGGTAAATCAAGGACTATCTATCTGTGTAAAACGTCTAACTATTCAAAAGTATTATGTCATGGGACTATATTTTACTTGTAGAACTATTGAGAAGCATAATAAAAGATTTTAAGGTGGAAGTTCTGGTTACAAGTTGATGTTTATATTTAATAATATTTTTGCAAAATTTAATAATAATTACTTTTTTTTAATATGTTCTATTTTAGTTGATTCAACAGTAAATATAGCGCAATAATGAAGCGTCTTCACATGAAAAGTTATCACACTTTATCCCTCTGTAAGGCATAACATGATCCCGTAAAATACCTAATGAATTATCAAACAATACCTACCGATAACTCATTAAGTACCCTACAAGGGATTTTAAAACAATTTTCTTACTTTTGTTAAGTGGTGAGCGTTTTCTAGTAGGTATTTAAAACATTTAATTGAAATTAAAAACTAGTTAAAACTTTTAGCCCATTTTATTTTTTCGCAAATTTTATAAAAATTTTGACAGAGTTCCGTTTATATTTTGAGAAAACAGTTCTTCAAATACCTGTAAAAAGCACTTCCAAAAATTTTCTCAACCACTACATCAATTTCACAATCAATCTCAACAATTTCTCAAATATCAAATTCAACAGTCAACATTTCTTAATTTCCAAAGTTCAATCATCAGTAAAATAATATCTATCAATCTTATTCAAATTAAAATAAAACATTTCCATTCATTAAAGACAACCAACTATATATATACATCATACCAAAATCTATAGTATGAAAATTCAAACTAAATTTTATTACAACGTTATACAAACTAAATTTTATTACAACTTTATACAAACTTTGTACAAACTGCTCAAGACCAATTTACATGTCCATACATTTATGTGCAATACATACATCAAAATAAATATTTACAGGCAGGATATAAATTATACCCAATAACTTCAAGCTGATAAATCCTCAATCCTCAGCAGCTTAGTCTGCTGCTCCTTTAGTCTCTATATCTGCGACAGCAATAAAAGCTATCGCTGAGTACTAGGACTCAGTGGTGCACAACATATTAAAATAATCTTTATGCAGAACTTAAATCACATTTGTTCAAAATTTTGACTGAACATGAGAATTAAATACAAATCATGCATTATGAGATTTTAATCCCAAAAAATTTCATTTTGAAGTATCAAATCACATTTCATAAAACCCACAGTTAGTTCATGCCATTTGAAACAAATAGAATCTCAATAGCCAAAGGCTAAAGAGAAATCACAGCACAAGGCTAGCTAGCTCAAATATATGGATATCCATTCACATCCTCTTCTACTGGCACACCTCAACACTTCTCCAGAGAAGGAATCAAAATTCAAAACTAATTACCCCCACTAGTCGTGCTAGTGAGGTGTTCAAATATATGGTCATAACATTGTGGTTTCAAAACTTATCTTAACAATTTGCTAAACATTGTCATTTCAAATATGCACAATAACTTTCACAATTTAAATCAAAATATCATAAATAAGGTCACAATAAACTTTCAACAATTCAAAGCAAAAGTAAATTGCATATTTCATTCGCTTTATCAATGAATTTTAAAGCATAGTGATGCTGTGCACAAACCTCAAGCGAGTCGCTTTTTGGCCTTGACTCGGTTCCTCGGATTCTTTCCCGGTATTCTTTTCAACTGAAACACACAATTTTACAGAGTTTCAGTACCATAACCTAGCATAAATCCAAAAATAAATTTAACTTCACTTTTACCTAGATCTAACGTGCTAAACTCGACGTTCCTTAAATTTTTGTGTTTCGGGTTACTATTCATTACACTATTCAAGTCAAATTGTTGACTTTCTAAGGCTTAATAGGTATGGAAATTCCAACTTCACCCACATACCATATTTTGGTCACTAAATTTGTTGATTTTAGTTGTTCCCTATTGTCTTAAGTTTATTCTCCTTTTTGAATCACTCCAATTGGAGTTTTTTAGCTCAAGTTATAGCCATTTGAACCATGGTTGCCGGATTAGACACAACCCAGAAATCTGGGCAATTTTTGGTGCTGGCAGTTTTGGGTCACCAACTTGGGGTGGCCAAATAACTTGGTTAATGGCATAATTTGAGTTGGTGTTCTTCATGAAAGTCTTAGGTCTATATCTCATCTAACCACTGGTAAAATTTCAGGTTATTTTGACCTACCTAGCTCAAGTTATGGGCAAATGAACAAACACTGTTCATTTGGTCAGTTTGTACAGAGGCAGACTGTGATTTTTCAAGTTTGGTCAATTTGTTCACTAGGTTTTGGTCACTTTTTGGGCATACTTCCTCAATGAAAATTGTGTCATTTAGTGTCTATTTTCATCCCCAATTGGTCCCATACCAATTGGACTTGTAAAATTTCATTTTTAGTCCCTCAAAGGAAATTTGGTCATGCTGCATACTCTATCCGAATTTGGCCTTAACTCCCCCCATTCCAACACACTTCATTTGGTCACAAATGACCATTTTTCACTTCACATTAGGTCAAAAACATCATTTACCACTTCCTTACATTTTTGTCTTTAAACCCTAATGTCCAAAACCCTAATTCACACTGCTTGTTGCATTTAGCTTATTTTAAAGTTTTTAACTACAATCATTCAACTAATGGAGGTCCATAAACTCATTTAAATCAATCAAACCATACAACCATACCCTCATACACATGCTGGCTGAAAATCAACTTGGTCCCTTAACAATTTGTTTCATATCATTTTAAGTTCATTTACAAGTAATTCAAGCTAAAAACACAACAAGTAAACTAATCTTGCATCTTAAATCACTAACCTTGTTAGGTGTCTTTTTCTCTTCTTATTTCTCCTCCTTTCTTCTTTCTTTGGTGACCAAGCTTCTTCTCAAGTAACTAAAACAAGTTCTAATGAGGTTTCTATGGAAGCTATTGAGGTTTAATGAAGGATTGTAAGCTTGAGTGCAAGCTTTAATGGAGGATATCCATGGGGAAATAAGGGAAGGGTTTCGGCCGGCTTGGGTTGGGAGAGAAGATGAGTGAAATTTTTTTTTCTTTGTTTTATTTTTGTCTTACTCAATAGATATTTAGCTTAGTCAAATTTGGTAGGAATTTAAAAATCAATTGTGACATCATTTTGATGTCATAAAATGATGTAATTTGCTTTTTCTTTTCTTTTCTTTTTCTTTCTTTCTTTCTTTTTTTTTTTCATTTATCTATTAGTTCTTTAATTTAATTCTCGATTCTGAAATTTTCTTTTCTCCGATTTTATTTGACAGTTAGGTCAGAAGTCAGCTTTCGGGGTCGATTGACCAAATTGCCCCTCGCCGATTCGACCCGGTTTGCAAATAATCCAATATTTCTTCCGGCTCCCTGACCTAATTATTTGACTGGCTTAACAGTTCTTTTTTGTGATTTTCTCTTTTCCACTGTGTTCATAAGGGTCCTAAGGACCACAGCGTCATATTTTACGGTTCGAAATTTGAGTTTAAAATAACTTCGCAGTCCTTCCCGAGAAGGTCACCCATCGCTGTGACTCTCGGCTCGTTTAACTTCTTATGTTCTGTTTTTCTTATTCATACTTAACTAATTGACAATTACTAATTATTTGTGTTTATGGCTTATCTAGTTGTCTTAAGTGTGGTTCTAATCTCCTTAATTATCCGGACCGACACTGGTCACCGAAATAGTAAAATATACCAGGCTATACAACTAGGGGTGTTACAAAAGTATAACATAGTTTTATAAGATAACTTATATATATATATATATATATATATATATATATATATATATATATATATATATATATATATATATATATGATACACTTGTATTATATAGGTATTTTGAGGTACATTTTACTGCATTTCATAAGCATTTCGTTAGTCAATTGCATGATTTTTCGTTAGTTTCATTGCTTTTTAGGATTTTAAGTTACTTGGGCTTCATGATTGCTATATTTTATTAGGTCATTTTATGTAATTCCAAGGCCTAGAACACATTTGAACAAGTTTTGAAGTCCAAAGAAGTAGAATCTACACTGTGAAGAATTACACAGGCCATGCATTTGATGCCCTAGCCCATAAACTAACTACCAAGAAAAGTGTTGAAGAAGAGCAAGTACACGGGTCGTGTAAAGGTGTGACACCCCTTACCCGTGTATAGTATACCAGAGTAAGTAATGCCACACGGTGTACTGGCACACTCTAATATACCTTACTTAATTTGTGTCATGCTTTTGAAGCTAATTTATGAAATATGATTTATTTAAGCCATTTATCGAAATTATTATTTATTTGGGGTTCCGAAAATTTTAAAGAAAATCCGGCGGAGTACCGGCTAAAAATGGAGAAAACAGTTCTTCGGAACCTGTTTAAAAACACTTCCAAATAATTTCCAAACAATCCCAACTTCAATTTATCAACAAATTCTCAATATTAAGATCTCAACAACATTTCAATTCCAGTTCTCAATCATCCATCACATGTGATGATCACATATAAATCACAAGTAAACATTTACATTTCCATTCACAAGTACAATTTTCATAATTTACATAAACATCAATATACATTACACAAGTTTAATTACATATGAGAAAACAAAGTTAAGTTACAAAATGTCAAAATGACACCTAATGTCCTACCAATGCACTGCAGAGGTTGAGGTGACACGGACACTGTGCAAAACTGCAGGATGGACTCACCCAGTCTGCGGTCTACTGGGCTCACGATCTGTATCTCCAGTACCTACGCGTGGCAAAAGCAACGCGCTAAGCAATAATGCTTAGTGGTGCAATAATATAATAAAAGAAAATAGCAAGAAATTAAATGTGTAGTGAATGTATATGTTTCATTTGCTTGGTATTTGTATATTATTTACTTTGTCCACTTTTATTCATTTGGTTGCCCCAAGTAACCTACACTAGGCATCGAATCGATAACGGGTAAACCGCACTGGGTATCTAAAACCTCGGGCCGTCACACCAACGGTCGCATATGCATAACCCGGTGTGCAGCAAGCGTAAATAATCTCGAGCACAAGGCCAAGTCTCAATGCAAGGTCGAATGGCTAAAAGCCATGAAATCACGTAACGGCATATTGCCATGTGCGATCGCTAATGAACCCTATTGGCATGCCAAACTATCCAAACCAATCTTGTTAGGTATACTAGGGCATTTGAAACTTTTAAATTCTTCAATTTGTGAATTTCAAATTTTTAGTGTCACTATTCATCTTATTGGTCAACAAAAATATTGACTTTTAGAATAAAAATATGTACATTGACTTTGGCACTCCCAACATACCACATTTGGCATTCCAAACTTGTTGGCATTAAGCATTTATGCCATTTCAAAGTTTAAACCAACACAAGCAGAATTTTCAGTTTTTGTGAGTCAACTTCACTGTTCCATTGGACACTGTTGCTGTGGGAATTTGAAGAAATGAAAAACATGAAAGTTGTTCCTTATTTTGTCTAGTTGAATTTACTTTTTTTGAATCACTCCATTTGGAGTTTTGTAGCTCCAGATATGGTTCAAAAACCACAGCTGGCCGGATTTGCATTCTACAGAAATTACCATATCTACAGTAACATAAACAGTGACTTCCACTGCCATTTGGGTTAGGTTCTGGCCATAATTTGGGGCAGGTTCCTTCATGAAAGTTGTTTGTCTATGTCTTAACTTGTTGCTGTAAAACTTTCAGGTCAATTGACCAAATCTACAATGAGTTATGGCCAAATGAACAGTTACTGTTTATTTGGTCAATTCTGCATAATTAGTTGCAGGGTGTTCGGATTGGGGCCAAGTTTTGGTCCTCTTGCTTTGGTCTTTTGGGTATGGTTTCTTAAGCAAAAATGTGCCATTATAAGCCTAGTTTAATGTCCAATTGGCCAAACACCAATTGGACCAACACAGCCAAAGTTATGGCTGTATAATTGGACTGAAATCTCAGTCCATTGCTGCTGTCCTAGGGCAGATTTCACCTTCACTTTACCATACTATTTTTCAGTTCTAATTATGGTCAACTTACCTAAAATGGTCACTAATTGACCATTAAAATGTGCTCTAACAATTTCCCAAGCCAAGCCAATTTTTCACTCTTCAAAACCCTAGATTCATTATAGGTTTTCACAACACCTTAATTATTAGCTCCTTCAATAATCACATACACACATGGTTTAAACTTGATCTATAGCCCACTTTAAGTCCATCAAAACAATCAAAATAATTCCTTCACAAGGGCTGCCAAAAATTCATAGTATGTGTACACATAATTCTTGTTCATTTTAGTTACAATTCTTACTCAATTCAAGTTGCAAATCATGAAAATAAGGAGTTTTAAGTATCTAATGCACTAACCTTGATTAGGGCAGATTTTTCCTCACTCAAAACTTCACTTTCCTTCACTTTCTAGGCTGCCAAAAGCTTGTTTAAGGTGTAGGGTAAAATTTTAATGAAGTGAGGTTAGGATTTTATGGTGAAACAAGGTAGGAATTTGAGCTTGCTTGATTGAACTTCAATGGAGGGTGGAAGGGAGAGGTTTCGGCTGCACTAGAGGAGAGAGGGATGGCTGCTGGTTTTTGGTCTTCTTTAGTCTTTATTTATCTCTTTAATTTGTTAGTCAAATGGGTGCTTAATTGTGATTGGTTGGTAATCATAAATGACATCACCATGATGTCATAAATAGCCCTTTTTCCTCAATTTCTTTTCTTTCCTCCACTACTCATTTTCAATTTAATTTCTAGTAATGTTTATTCATATTTTATGTCATATTAATTATTTACTCAACAGGACAAGTCGGCCAAAAATCACCTCCGAAGGCGAAATGACCAAAATGCCCTCCGTTTGGCTTAACGGGTCAAAATTGGCTGTACCGATTGAAAAATTTTTCTAGGTATTTTCTTGGCATTCTAATGCCATAGGAACCTCAATGACCCTTCTCTGGAGTCCCAAAAATTATTTTATAATTTTTCCCCCGGGTCTAGGGCTCCTCGTTGCGAGAACCGCAACTTCCCTCCGGTTACCCATCGCTTGGGCACCGACTCGTTTGACTTGGTTGTATTTTATTTCTAAAATTTTTACTAAGTGTTTCTTATTAATATTTGAGTTAATTATGGTCCCTCTCTTAAGTTTAATTATTTTTCCGGACGTTCTAGCTGTCCGAACCGACACCGGTCACTGGAACAGTAGGATGTACGGAGTGGTTACCGGGAGGGTGTTACAAAAGGACCTTGGCGCATATAACCTTTTGTCAACCAAGTTTTGAAGACTTTAAAAGAGCTCCAGAGACTTACACAGCTTGCCTTGTGTAATGAAGCAAGGCCGTGTAAAATGTTCTACCTCAAACTCCAATTCGAATCCAACTCTGTTTCGCACAACTTGAATAGACTTCTAAGGTCTCCAAGACTCTGAATTGAAAGTTTTTATGCTAGATTAGGAACAAGCCAAGGATCACATTATTTGCATTCTAACCTAGTTTTTCTTTAATTTAGAGAGATTTGCACAAGATTCAATGGAGAGATTTACAACCGAAGTTCCAAAAGTCCAAAGCTGTAGAGTCTTCTACCTGGGTTTCTTTATTTTATTTCTTTAGATGCCTTGTCATTTTTATTTTATTTTTATATTGATTGTTAAACTCACCATGAGTGAGTAGTTTTCTCAATTCTAGGATTAGGGATGTAGGACTTTCAATTCTATTATGGATTTATATTGATTTTATTTAATAAATCTAGAATCTTGCTCTTTGATTCAATTTTTTATGATCTTCATGCATGCTTTGTGTAGAGCTCCACTTAGTTATGATTCTAGATATTAATTTAAGGACTAAAAGGTGAGGATTAATATTGGAAAGTCAAGATATTGAACTTAGGGTTCTAGAGATAGGTTGAAATTCTATTCGGGGTACATAATTAATTAAAGAGCTTAAAGGGTCTTAATTGAGATTGATCGCCACGAAAGTAGGGCTCAGGTTAATTAGGATATACCTTGAGTGCCTTGAGAGAGGACTTAAGGTAACCTATGATTAATTTCCTTCAAAGCAATAATTTTCCAATCTATTGAATAAATGAGAATAGATATGTAATAAGGTGAAATGTGAACCCCTAATTTTGGAATTGCTTTCATTAATTGCTTTCTTTAGTCAATCTGCTTTGCTTACCTTGACTTTATTGGTTTTGGTTATCTTATTTTTAAATTTCTTGTCATCACATTTGTAACACCCTCACTATAGCAATTTCGTATATTCTACTGTTCCGGTGACCGGTGTCGGTCCGGACAGCTAGAACGTTTGGAAAAATATTTAGACTAGAGTGAGGAGTCATAATAAACTCAAATAATAATAATAAAAAATTTAGAAAAAATTTTAGAAATAAAATACAATCAAGTTAAATGAGTTGGTGCCCTAGCGATAGGTAATCCAGTGGAAAGTTGCGGTCCTCATAGCTAGAAGCCCTAAATGTCACACCTTACTCCTCCGTAAGATATAACATGATCCCGTAGTACACTTAATGAATTACCGTACTCACCTACCGGTAACCCATTATTGTCACACCTTACCCCTCTGTAAGGCATAACATGATCCCATAGACTACCTAATGAACTACCAAACTTTACCCACCGATAAGTCATTAAGTACCCTACAAGGGATTTTAAAACAATTTTCTTACATTTTGGAAGTGGTGAGCATTTTGGTAAGAATTACTATTATTTATTCAAAGCTTAAATACTAGTAAAAATTTTTGTCCATTTTAATTTTATCGCAAATTTTATAAAAATTTTGACAGAGTTCCGTCTGTATTTTGAGAAAACAGTTTTTCAAATACCTGAGAAAAACACTTCCAATAAATTTTCTCAACTCCCAACCTCCAAATAATCTCAAGTCAACACAATTCAATTCACTTCAAAATAATTCCACAATCCAATCAAAGTTTATCATCTCAAAATATTTCATAACTTCATTCACAGTGCATAAAGTATGAAATTTACAAATACAAATCTTAATTTACAAAAAGAAGTTCCAGAAATAATATTATTACAATTTATTATACAACTGCTCAACTTTACATTGATACATAAAATATTGCAATATTTACATCAAAATAACTACAAGGGTATGAAATTGTAACACCTTCCCGATAGCAACTCCGTACATTCTACTGTTCCGGTGACCGGTGTCGGTCCGGACAGCTATAACGTTTGGAAAAATATTTAAACTAAAGTGAGGAACCATAATTAACTCAAATATTAATAAGAAAAATTTAGAAAAAATTTTAGAAATAAAATACAACCAAGTTAAACGAGCCGGTGCCCTAGCGATGGGTAACCCATAGGGAAGTTGCGGTTCTCGCAACTAGGAGCCCTAGACCTAGGGGAAAAATCATAAAATAATTTTTGAGACTCCGGAGAAGGGTCATTGAGGTCCCTATGGCATTAGAATGCCAAGAAAATATTTAGAAAAATTTTTCAATCGGTACAGACAATTTTGACCCGTTAAGCCAAACGGAGGGCATTTTAGTCATTTCGCCTTCAGAGGTGATTTTTGGCATATTTGTCCAGTTGAGTAAATAATTATTATAACATAAAATATGAATTAATGTTGATGAAAAATTAATATAAAGCTAGTAGAAAAGAAAAGAAAAGAAAAATCTAAATAATGCAAATAATGACATCATTAAGATGTCATTTAAAATTGTCCACCAATAACCATATAACAAATACATATAAAGCAAATAAAAGAGGCTGAAAATAAGAAAAAAGAAGTCATCTTCCTCCTTAGAACCAAACCAGCCGAAACCCCTTCCCCTCTCCCTCCATTGAAGCTTTTGTCTCAAGCTTGATTCCCTTCACTCCCCACCATAAAATCCTTTCTTCTCTTCATTAAAACTTGTCCACTCATCTTGGGAAAGTGTTTGGCAGCCTAGAAAAGGAAAGAAAGTGAAGATTAAACTTGAAAAATTCTGCCCTACAAGAGGTTAGTGCATCTATATACCTAAAACTCTTTAATTTCATGACTAGGGACTTGAATTTAGTAAGAAATTGTAATTTAAATGGACAAAAACTCATGTGTATGTGTACATGAATTTCGGCAGCCCTAAGGAAGGAATGATTTTGATTGTTTTGATGGACTTAGAGTGGACTAGAAATGATGTTTAAGGTATATAACTATATGGATAATGAATTAGTGTGCTAACTAAGGTGTATGGGTAAATTGAAATGGAAATTAGGGTTTTGGGGAGTAAAAATTTGACTTGGCTTATGAAATGATTAATGGACATTCTAATGGTCAATTAGTGACCATTTGAGGCAAGTTAATCATAATTTGAAGTGAACTAATGCATGGCAAAGTGAAATGTGTAGGCTACCTAAAGATAGCAGAAATGAGGCTGTGAGTCCAGCCTGTTTGGACTGCCATATCTTTGGCTGTGTATGTTCAATTGGTGTTTGGCCAATTGGACATGAAACTAGACTTATAATGGCACAATTTTTCTGAAGAAACCATGTCCAAAAGACCAAGGCAAGTGGACCAAAAGTTGGCCCCAATCCGGATACCCTGCACCCAGAATCTGCAGAATGACTAAATGAATAGTAACTGTTCATTTGGCCATAACTCACTGTAGATATCGTCAATTGACCTAAAATTTTTACAGCAACAAGATGAGACATAGAAAAACAACTTTCATGAAGAAACCTACCCCAAATTAGGACCAGAACCTATCCAACAAGACAATGGCAGTCACTGTTCATGGTACTGTAGATTTGGTAAATTCTGTAGATTTGAAATCCGGCCAGCTGTGGTTTTTGGACCATATCTAGAGCTACAAAACTCCAAATGGAGTGATTCAAAAAAAGAAATTCAACTAGACAAAATAAGGAACAACTTTCATGTTTACCATTTCCTCAAATTCCCACAGCAACAGTGCCCAATGGAACAGTAAATTTGGGCTACAAAAATTGAAAATTCTGCTTCTCTTGGTTTAAGCTTAGAAATGGTATTAATGCTTAATGCCAACAAGTTTTGAATGCAAAATGTGGTATGTTGAGAGTGCCAAAACCAATGTACCTATTTTCTATCAAAAAGTCAACATTTTTGTTGACCAATGAGGTGAATAGTATCACCAAAACTTGAAATTCAAAATTTGAAGAATTCAAAAGTATCAAATGCCCTAGTATACCTAACAAGATTGGTTTGGATAGTTTGGCATGCCAATAGGGTTCGGTTAGCAGTGCTGCACATGGCATTATGCCATTCTGTGATTTTATGGCTTTTAGCCATTTTGACATTGTGTTGAGACTTGGCCTCGTGCCTAATATTATTTACAGCTTGTTAGCTGTTACATTTGCCGGGAGATACATATGTGACCGATGGTGTGACGGCCCGAGGTACTTGATACCCAATGCCAGTTTACCCGTTTATCCAGTCCAGTCATTTAGTATAGGTTACTTGGGCAACCAAATGAATGAAAATGGACAAAGTTAAAGAAATAAATGAATATAATAAATACAAAACAAATAAGACATATACATTCAATATATATTTATTTTCTGCTATTTTCTTTTATTTTATTATTGCACCACTAAGCATCATTGCTTAGCGCATTGCTTTTGCCACGCGTAGGTTCTGGAGATACTGATCGTGAACCCAGTAGACCGCAGACTGGGTGAGTCCATCCTGCAGCTCTGCACAGTGTCCGTGTCACCTCAACTTCTACAGTGCATTGGTATGACACTAGGTGATTTGGTATTTTGTAACTAAATTTTTATTTTCTCATATGTAGTTGAACTTATGAAATGTATTTTGATGTTCATGTAAATAATGAGAATTGTGTTTGTGAATGGAAAAGTGAATATTTGATTGTGATTTATTCATGATATTATATGAGATGAATGATTGAGAAATGAAATTGAAAAATGTTGAGATTTTGATATTGGAGTTTGAGAGTGATGAGATATGAATATTGGAAGTGTTTTTAACAGGTTCTGAAGAACTGTTTTCTCCATTTTTAGCCGGTACTCTGCCGGATTTTCTATAAAATTTTCGGAACCTCAAATAAATAATAATTTTGATAAATGGCTTAAATAAATTATATTTCATAAACTATATTCAAAACTATGACAAAAATTAATTAAGTTAAAATAGAGGGTGCCGATACACCGTGTGACATTGCTTACTCGGATATACTGTACACGGGTAAGGGGTGTCACATTTAGTGGTATCAGAGCACAGTTTAGGCATTTCTGGGGCTAGATTGAGTCCATACCATGCATTGCATTTGTAAGAGTCGAGGTGACACTAATGCAGATCTGTTTGTCTTTCTTATTTTGAATAGGATATGGACCCTACATCACAGAGAGCAGTTGAGGAGGAAGTGGAGAGTCATGCTCCACATGCAGAGTGAGGCGGGGTATGGGAGAACCTACTCCGCCAGCTCAAGCAGAGCCTGCTCAGCCTCCACAGGCCATGTTCCAGCAAATGGCCGAATTTTTCAGACAAATGGCTGGGGTAATGCCAGCACCACCACAACCACCACCAGCTCCACAACCAAAATCACACTTGGAAAGATAAAGAAAATTTGGAGCAGTGGACTTTTTCGGCAAGAGAGAAGATGATTCTGTTGCAGCCGAAAATTGGTTGAACAAAACAGGCAGAGTCTTAAAACAACTCCACTGCACTCCTGAACAAAACCTAGAGGCTGCCATATCTCTGTTACAAGATGATGCATATGAATGGTGGGACACGGTATCCAGTGAAGTGCAGCCAGAAGTTATAACTTGGGACTTCTTCCTCTTCGAATTTAAGAAGAAATATGTGGGTACTGTATACCTAGAAGAGAGAAGAAGGGAATTCATTAACCTGAGGTAGAGACAGTTGTCAGTGGCCGAGTATGAGGAGGAATTCGTCCGATTAAGTCGCTATGGAAGGGAGATAGTCCCTAATGAAGCTGAAGAGGGGATTTGAAGAGGGACTAAATGACAACATAAAGATCCAGCTCACTGCCTTGGGAATCACAGAATTTACCAAGTTAGTGGAAGCTGCAATAAAGGTTGAAAAAGTAAGAATCAGTGAGCAGACCAGAAGGGATAGACAGCAGAAGAGGGGCCCGGGTCAGTCTAGTTCATCTCCTGCACCTGGGAAGAGGTTCAAGGGTCCACCTGCACAGAGTTCGGGTCAGCCACATGGTCAGGGTCAGTCTCAGGGGCCCAGGCTACAGTTTACCCCTAGGAGAGGCCAGTCCACACCATCAGTGGGCAGTTCTCCAGGGATGGGGCTCAGGGGACCAGCCCCAGCATCTTCTGCATGTCCACACTGTTTGAAATGGCACAAGGGGGAGTGTTGGAGAGTAACTGGTGCCTGCTTAAGGTGTGGGTTGACAGAGCATCAGTTGAAGAACTGTCCACGCAGAACTACTACAGCTGCTCCAACACAAGCAGACAGACCTGCTCCTGCACCACAAAGGGATAGGAAATCTGGCAAATCTGACGCAGTGGGACCATCACGAGGCACATCGAGCGAGCCAGAGAGGCCTGATAGCAGACCACCTGCCAGAGCTTATGCCATTAGAGCTCAGGAGGAGCAAGATGCCCCGGACGTCATCAAGGGTACGTTCTCCCTCTACAATACATCTGTGCATGCATTGGTGGATCCAGGATCCACTCATTCATACATCTGCATCAATCTACCCGTAGAAAGGGGGATACTAGCAGGGGAGAGTGACCAAGACATTCTGGTCACTAATCCATTGGGCCACAGTGTAGTGGTGAACAAAGTATACAAGGGTTGCCCGTTAAGGATTTAGGGGTATGAATTATTGGCAGACCTGATTGAGTTGCCTTTCCATGAGTTTGACGTGATTTTGGGAATGGACTGGTTGTCACGTCATTAGGCAATAGTTGATTGTAAACTGAAGAGAATTTCTTTGAAAACTCCTGAGGGTAATGAGATCACAGTTGTGGGGGAAAGGACATATTTCTTGTCCAATGTCATCTCAGCCACAGTTGCAAGAAGAATGATGAGAAAAGGCTGTGAAGCCTACCTAGCACATGTGGTGGATACTAGGCAGACTAAGCCAAACCTGAGTGACATACCCACAGTAAGAGACTTCCCAGAGGTATTTCCTGAAGAGTTGCCTGGTTTGCCACCAGAAAGGGAAGTTGAATTTGCTATTGAGACAACTGCAGATCTGACACCCATTTCCATTGCTCCTTATAGGATGGCACCCATTGAATTGAAGGAGTTGAAAACTCAGTTGCAAGAGTTGCTTGATAAGGGGTTCATACGCCCCAGTGTGTCACCATGGGGAGCTCCAGTGCTATTTGTAAAGAAAAAGGATGGGACTTTGAGGCTTTGCATCGATTACGGGCAGTTGAATAAAGTGACTGTGAAGAATAAATATCCATTGCCTAGAATTGATGATCTGTTTGATCAGTTGAAGGGAGCAGGAGTATTTTCCAAAATTGATCTCAGATCGGGGTATCATCAGTTGAGGGTGAAGGATGTAGATGTTCCCAAGACTGCATTCAGGACCCGGTATGGACATTATGAGTTTCTGGTGATGCCCTTTGGCCTAACAAATGCACCAGCGGCATTCATGGACCTTATGAACCGTATCTTCCATCCACACTTAGATCGGTTCGTAGTGGTCTTTATTGATGATATTTTGGTGTATTCCAAGACCGGTGAAGAACATGATGAGCATTTGAGAATTGTTCTGCAAACCCTGAGAGAAAAGAAGCTGTATGCTAAGTTGTCCAAGTGTGACTTTTGGCTGAATGAGATTGCATTCCTTGGACATATAGTGTCAGCTGATGGGATTAGGGTGGATCCCAAGAAAATAGAAACAGTGATGGAATGGAAGCCTCCCAGAAATACAATTGAGGTCAGAAGCTTCTTGGGGCTAGCTGGGTATTACAGGAGATTTGTGAAGGGATTTTCCTTAATAGCTACTCCAATGACCAAGTTGTTACACAAGAATGTCAGATTTGACTGGAATGATAAATGTCAGACTAGTTTTGAGAAGTTGAAGGCTATGTTGACAGAGGCACCAGTGTTAACACAGCCAGTGTCAGGAAAGGACTTCGTGGTCTACAGTGATGCCTCTCATAATGGGTTAGGGTGTGTATTGATGCAAAAGGGGAAGGTGGTCGCTTATGCTTCCAGGCAGCTAAGGCCACATGAACAAAATCACCCTACCCATGATCTAGAGCTTGCAGCAATTATCTTCACACTGAAGATATGGAGGCATTACTTATATGGTGAGAAGTGCTACATTTACACAGACCATAAAAGTCTGAAATATTTGCCAACTCAGAAGGAGCTCAACCTTAGACAGAGGCGATGGATTGAGTTCCTAAAGGACTATGATTGTGTGATTGACTATCATCCTGGGAAGGCAAATGTTGTTGCTGATGCTTTGAGTAGAAAATCCATGACCGCCTTGAGATCACTGAATGCCAGTCTATCTTTGGTTCGAGATGGAGCTATTTTGGCTGAGTTGCAAATGAGGCCAAACCTGCTACAGCAGATTTTAGATGGGCAAAAGGCAGATGAAAAGTTAATGGCTATTATGAGCAAAATCCCAGAGGGAAAAGTAACTGACTATGAGGTGAAAGCAGATGGGTGTCTGTATTACAAAGGAAGACTGTGTGTACCAGATAATGGGGAATTGAAGGCTAGTATTCTAAAAGAGGCACACACCAGTGTATATGCTATGCACCAGGAAGTACAAAGATGTATCATGATCTGAAGCTTCAGTATTGGTGGCCTGGTATGAAGAAGGACATAGCTGACTATGTGACTAAATGCTTGACATGTTAGCAAGTCAAGGCAGAACATCAAGTTCCATCAGGTTTGCTACAGCCTATACGCATACCTGAATGGAAATGGGATCGGGTCACCATGGATTTTGTAAGTGGTCTACCTCTCACCCAGAAGAAACATGATGCAGCATGGGTGATAGTGGATAGATTGACGAAGTCGACACACTTCTGCCGATTAGGGTGACTACTCACTGGAGAAATTAGCAGAATTGTATATCAGTGAGATAGTTAGACTGCATGGAATTCCACTTTCCATCATATCTGATCGAGACCCAAGGTTTACGTCGAGATTTTGGAAGAAGTTGCATGAGTCCTTGGGTACACAACTCCACTTCAGTACAGCTTTCCATCCTCAGACGGATGGGCAATCCGAAAGAGTAATCCAGGTAAATAATTGAAACCAATGGAATTGATAAAAATATTGAATTAAAATGATAATAATAACATGAAATATATGTCAGGTCCTTGAGGATATGCTGAGGAGTTGTGTCATTGAATTTAAGGGAAGTTGGGATAGATACCTCCCACTGGCAGAATTTGCATACAACAATAGCTACCAAGCTAGCATGCAAATGGCCCCATATGAAGCACTGTATGGGAGAAAATGTAGAACTCGGTGTCTTTGGACTGAATTGGCGAAGACAAAGCGGTGGGGCGGACACGGTGAAACAGTGAGGAGAAAGTAAAACTAATCAAAGCCAATCAAGGTTGCCTCGCATGCATGTAAATCTTATGCCGACTTGAAGAGAAAAGAAATAAATTATGCCGTTGGCGACAAAGTGTTCCTCAACGTGTCACCGTGGAAGAAGGTATTGAGGTTTGGAAGGAAAGGTAAGTTAAGCCCTAGGTTCATTGGCCCATATGAAGTCATTTAACGTGTGGGTCCAGTGGCCTATAGGCTAGCTTTACCACTAGAGCTGGACAAGATCCACAATGTGTTCCACGTGTCCATGCTCAGAAGATACCGCTCAGATCCTTCACATGTCATCACCAGGGAAGAAATTGAAATACAACCGGATTTGACATATGAAGAAGAACCTCTACGGATCCTGGCTCGGGAAGTAAAAGAGTTGAGGAACAAGCAGATTCCACTGGTGAAAGTGCTTTGGAGGCACCACAACACCGAGGAGGCAACTTGGGAAAGTGAAGAGACGGTGAGGTAACAGTTCCCTCAACTGTTTGCATCAGGTAAATTTCGAGGACGAAATTTAAATTAGAGGGGAAGAGTTGTAACACCCTCCCGGTAGCAACTCCGTACATTCTACTGTTCCGGTGACCGGTGTCGGTCCGGACAGCTAGAACATTTGGAAAAATATTTAAACTAAAGTGAGGAACCATAATTAACTCAAATATTAATAAGAAAAATTTAAGAAAAATTTTAGAAAAAAAATACAATCAAGTTAAACGAGCCGGTGCCCTAGCGATGGGTAACCCAGAGGGAAGTTGCGGTTCTCGCAACTAGGAGCCCTAGACCCAGGGGAAAAATCATAAAATAATTTTTGAGACTCCAGAGAAGGGTCATTGAGGTCCCTATGGCATTAGAATGCCAAGAAAATATTTAGAAAAATATTTCAATCGGTACAGACAATTTTGACTCGTTAAGCCAAACGGAGGGCATTTTGGTCATTTCGCCTTCAGAGGTGATTTTTGGCCAACTTGTCCAGTTGAGTAAATAATTATTATAGCATAAAATATGAATTAATGTTGATGAAAAATTAATGTAAAGCTAGTAGAAAAGAAAAGAAAAGAAAAATCTAAATAATGCAAATAATGACATCATTAAGATGTCATTTAAAATTGTCCACCAATAACCATATAACAAATACATATAAAGCAAATAAAAGAGGCCGAAAATAAGAAAAAAAAAAGTCATCTTCCTCCTTAGAACCAAACCAGCCGAAACCCCTTCCCCTCTCCCTCCATTGAAGCTTTTGTCTCAAGCTTGATTCCCTTCACTCCCCACCATAAAATCCTTTCTTCTCTTCATTAAAACTTGTCCACTCATTTTGGGAAAGTGTTTGGCAGCCTAGAAAAGGAAAGAAAGTGAAGATTAAACTTGGAAAATTCTGTCCTACAAGAGGTTAGTGCATCTATATACCTAAAACTCTTTAATTTCATGATTAGGGACTTGAATTTAGTAAGAAATTGTAATTTAAATGGACAAAAACTCATGTGTATGTGTACATGAATTTTGGCAGCCCTAAGGAAGGAATGATTTTGATTGTTTTGATGGACTTAGAGTGGACTAGAAATGATGTTTAAGGTATATAACTACATGGATAATGAATTAGTGTGCTAACTAAGGTGTATGGGTAAATTGAAATGGAAATTAGGGTTTTGGGGAGTAAAAATTTGACTTGGCTTATGAAATGATTAATGGACATTCTAATGGTCAATTAGTGACCATTTGAGGCAAGTTAATCATAATTTGAAGTGAACTAATGCATGGCAAAGTGAAATGTGTAGGCTGCCTAAAGACAGCAGAAATGAGGCTGTGATTCCAGCTTGTTTGGACTGCCATATCTTTGGCTGTGTATGTTCAATTGGTGTTTGGCCAATTGGACATGAAACTAGACTTATAATGGCACAATTTTACTGAAGAAACCATGTCCAAAAGACCAAGGCAAGTGGACCAAAAGTTGGCCCCAATCCGGATACCCTGCACCCAGAATCTACAGAATGACCAAATGAACAGTAACTGTTCATTTGGCCATAACTCACTGTAGATATCGACAATTGACCTGAAATTTTTACAGCAACAAGATGATACATAGAAAAACAAATTTCATGAAGAAACCTACCCCAAATTAGGACTAGAACCTATCTAACAAGACAGTGGCAATCACTGTTCATGGTACTGTAGATTTGGTAAATTCTGCAGATTTGAAATCCGGCCAGCTGTGGTTTTTGGACCATATCTAGAGCTAAAAAACTCCAAATGGAGTGATTCAAAAAAAGAAATTCAACTAGACAAAATAAGGAACAACTTTCATGTTTACCATTTCCTCAAATTCCCACTGCAACAGTGCCCAATGGAACAGTAAACTTAGGCTACAAAAACTGAAAATTCTGCTTCTCTTGGTTTAAGCTTAGAAATGGTATTAATGCTTAATGCCAACAAGTTTTGAATGCAAAATGTGGTATGTTGGGAGTGCCTAAACCAATGTACCTATTTTCTATCAAAAAGTCAACATTTTTGTTGACCAATGAGGTGAATAGTGACACCAAAACTTGAAATTCAAAATTTGAAGAATTCAAAAGTATCAAATGCCCTAGTATACCTAACAAAATTGGTTTGGATAGTTTGGCATACCAATAGGGTTCGGTTAGCAGTACTGCACATGGCATTATACCATTCTGTGATTTTATGGCTTTTAGCCATTTTGACATTGTGTTGAGACTTGGCCTCGTGCCTAATATTATTTACAGCTTGTTAGTACATTACAGCCTAGGAGATACATATGTGACCGATGGTGTGACGGCCCGAGGTACTTGATACCCAGTGCCAGTTTACCCGCTTATCCAGTTCAGTCATTTAGTATAGGTTACTTGGACAACCAAATGAATGAAAATGGACAAAGTTAAAGAAATAAATGAATATAATAAATACAAAACAAATAAGACATATTTATTTTCTGCTATTTTCTTTTATTTTATTATTGCACCACTAAGCATCATTGCTTAGCGCGTTACTTTTGCCACGCGTAGGTTCTGGAGATACTGATCGTGAGCCTAGTAGACCGCAGATTGGGTGAGTCCATCCTGCAGCTCTGCACAGTGTCCGTGTCACTTCAACTTCTACAGTGCATTGGTAGGACACTAGGTGTCATTTTGGTATTTTGTAACTAATTTTTTATTTTCTCATATGTAGTTGAACTTATGAAATGTATTTTGATGTTCATGTAAATAATGAAAATTGTGTTTGTGAATGGAAAAGTGAATGTTTGATTGTGATTTATTCATGATATTATATGAGATGAATAATTGAGAAATGAAATTGAAAAATGTTGAGATTTTGATATTGGAGTTTGAGAGTGATGAGATATGAATATTGGAAGTGTTTTTAACAAGTTCTGAAGAACTGTTTTCTCCATTTTTAGCCGGTACTCTGCCGGATTTTCTATAAAATTTTCAGAACCTCAAATAAATAATAATTTTGATAAATAGCTTAAATAAATTATATTTCATAAACTATATTCAAAACTATGACAAAAATTAATTAAGTTAAAATAGAGGGTGCCGATACACCGTGTGACATTGCTTACTCGGATATACTGTACATGGGTAAGGGGTGTCACAAAAACAATACCTGTACAAAAATATCAGGGTAGTCCTCAATATCAGTAGCAGCTCACTCTGCTGCTTTCTCCTTGCTCTTAATCTACGATAGCTTAGTATAAAAATACTTAGTGGTGCACAATAAAAATTTTAAGTACAATACATAAACCATTCATTAACAAAACACAATTTAAATATTTCTCAACCACATTTCACAAATTATCAAAAATCATAATAACACAATTTAGTCAAATAATTTAATAAACACAGTGTTGCCAAGTCATACACAACTTAAGCCATGACACAAAATTTTCGATCATTGTCGCGTTGTACACCACGACAAAGCAATCTACAACCCACTAATCGAAATCAATGAGGGAGGTGGCTAGCTAGCTAATGAGTACTCATCCGATCTACAACCTCAATTGGTAAACCAGAGAGGGAGGAAAAATAATCGATCTCACCCCATAAATGGAGGAGGAATAATAAGGCACTGTCATGCTAAGTGTGAACACAAAATCAATTCAAAACAATTTAATCAAATAATTTGTGAGAAATCCAATAAATTTCCAAAGTCATAGTTTCATTCACAAGGTGGCAACACAATTTATGATTAATATCAAATTTTCATAAATTATACTAAATCAATTTTTCAATGACAAAATGCTCAAAAAAGGTTTATTGTGTACAAACCTGACGTGAGTCGCCTCTAGGCCTTGACTTAGTCTCTCAGACCTTCCAAGTCTTTTTCAGCTGAAACACATAGTTTCACAGTGTTTTAGTACCATAACTTAGCATAAATCCAAAAATAAATTTAACTTCAATTTTAACTAGCTCTAATGTGCTAAACTCGACGTTCTTGAAATTTTTGTGTTTTGGGTTACTATTCACTTCTCTATTCAAGTCAAATTGTTGACTTTCTAAGGCTTAATAGGTATGAGAATTCCAACTTCACCCACATACCACATTTTGGTCACCAAACTTGTTGGTTTTGGTCATTTTCTCAAAACTTAAGTCCTTTAGGCAAAATTGCAAAATTTCAGTTTTGGTGTCTTAGGTTGCACTGTTCCATTGGTCATTTTACTGTTAGAATTTGACAAAACTTTCTTCATAGAAAATATTCCATAATGTCTTTATTTTATTCTAATTTTTGAATCACTCCAATTGGAGTTTTGTAGCTCAAGTTATAGCCATTTGAACCATAGCTGCCGGATTGGACACAACCCAGAATTCTGGGTAATTTTTGGTGCTGGAGGTTTTGGGTCACCAACTTGGAGTGGCCAAATGACTTGGTTAATGGCATAATTTGGGTTTGTATTCTTCATGAAAGTTTTAGGCCTATATCTCATCTAACCATTGGTAAAATTTCAGGTCATTTAGACCTTCCTAGCTCAAGTTATGACCAAATGAACAAACACTATTTATTTGGTCAGTTTGTACAGGGCAGCCTGTAATTTTCTAACTTTGGTCAATTTATTCACTAGGTTTTGGTCACTTTTTAGGCATGCTTCCTAAATGAAAATTGTGTCATTTAGTGTCTATTTTCATTCCCAATTGCTCTCATATCAATTGGACTTGTAAAATTCCATTTTTGGTCTCTCAAATGTAATTTGATCATGCTACCAGTAGCATGACCATACTCCATCCAAATTTGACTTTGATTCAAACACTTCTAACACACTTAATTAGGTCACAAATGACCATTTCTCACTTCACATTAGGTCAAAGACACCATTTACAAGTTTCTCACATTTTTGTCTCTAACCCTAAGTGTCCCAAAACCCTAACTTACTAACTTGTTGCATTTAACTAATTTCAATGCTTTTAATTATAATTATTCATCTAATTAAGGTTCATATACTCCTTCCAATCCATCAAACCATGCAACAATACCCTCATACCCAGGCTGGCCAAAAATTATTCATAGTCCCTCTACAAATTTTTCTTTTCATTTTATGTTTATTTACAAGTTAATCAAACTATAAACACAACTACTAAATCTCAAACTTTCAAATTGATGTGCTTACCTCACTTGAATTTGAATTCTCTAATTTCCCTCTTCTTTTCTTCTTTCTTTGATGACCAAGCTTCTTCTCAAGTAGCTAAAACAAGTTCTAATGAGGTTTCTATGGGAGCTATTGAGGTTTAATGAAGGATTGTAAGCTTGAGAGCAAGCTTTAATGGAGGACCATTCATGGAGGAGTGAGGGTGAGTGGACGGCAACTTGATAAGGAAGAAGACTTTTGATCTTTTTTTTTTTCCTTTCTTTTCTTTTTGTTTTTATGTCTTTAGGAAGACCAAAAATCTAATCAATTAAATATATTAAATATTATTTTATGGTATCATGCATGATGTCATCACCTTTTTAACTTTTTCATTTTCTTTTTTTTTTCTATTTATTTTTCTCTTAGTTCTTTAATTTAATTCTTGATTCCAAAATTTTCTTTTCTCCGATTTTATTTGACAGTTAGGTTAGGAGTTAGCTCTCGGGGTCAATTGACCAAATTGCCCCTCGCCGGTTCAACCCGGTTTGCAAATAATTCAATATTTCTTCCGGCTCCCTGACCTAATTATTTGACTGGCTTAATAGTTCTTTTTCATGATTTTCTCTTTTCCACTGTGTTTACAATGGTCCTAAGGACCGCGGCGTCACATTTTATGGTTCGAAATTTGAGTTTAAATCGACTTCGCAGTCCTTCCTGAGAAGGTCACCCATCGCTGTGACTCTCGGCTCGTTTAACTTCTTATGTTCTGTTCTTCTTATTTGTACTTAACCAATTGGCAATTACTAATTATTTGTGTTTATGGCTTCTCTGGTTGTCTTAAGTGTGGTTCTAATCTCCTTAATTGTCCGGATCGATACCGGTCACCGGAACGATGAAATATACCAGACTATACAAATAGGGGTGTAACAATTCTCCCCCCCTTAAAATAAATTTCATCTCGAAATTTTACCTGGTATTAATCTCTGAACAACTATGGGTGCTATCTCCTCATGTCTTCCTCTCGTTCCCAAGTAGCTTCTTGGCTCGAATGATGGTTCCACAGCACTTTTACCAACGGTATCTGCTTGTTCCGTAGCTGCTTCACCTCATAAGTCAGAATCTCTATGGGTTCCTCCTCATATGTGAGGTCTGGATTCACTTCAATTTCCTCTACTGGTAGTACATGAGATGGGTCTGATCGATACCTCCTCAACATAGACACATGGAAGACATTATGTATCTTCTCCAACTCTGGAGGTAGTGCCAAACGATATTCCAAAGGACCTACTCTTTCCAGAACCTCATATGGCCCAATGAAATAAGGACTCAGTTTCCCCTTTCTGCCGAATCTCATAATTCTCTTCCAAGGAGAAACCTTGAGGAAAACTTTCTCACCCACTGCATACTCAATATCCCTTCTTTTCAAATTAATGTAGGACTTCTGATGGTCTGATGCAGTCTTAAGTCGATCTCTGATTACTTTGATCTTCTCCTCAGTTTGCTGAACAATTTCGGGTCCAATCATCTTTCTTTCACCCACGTCATCCCAACACAATGGGGTTCTACATTTTCTGCCATACAAAGCTTCATATAGAGGCATCCCAATGCTTGATTGGTAGCTGTTGTTGTAAGCAAACTATATCAAAGGTAAGTGTGTATCCCAACTGCCCTCAAACTCAATCACACAAGCCCGTAGCATATCCTCCAAGATCTGAATTACCCTCTCAGACTAGCCATCTGTCTGTGGGTGGAATGCAGTACTGAAGTTCAATCTAGTTCCTAGGGCTCTCTGAAGACTACCCCAGAATCTAGAAGTGAACCTAGGATCTCTGTCTGATACAATGGATACTGGCACTCCATGAAGTCTCACAATCTCATCGATGTACAACTTGGCCAATCTGTTTAAACTGTAGTCCATTCGGACTTGCAGAAAATGAGCAGACTTAGTTAGTCTGTCAACAATGACCCATACTGCATCATGACTCTTCTGTGTCTTTGGAAGTCCCATCACAAAATCCATCGTTATTCTTTCCCATTTTCATTCTGGCACTGGTAGTGGATGTAACAACCCAGTGGGTACTTGATGCTCTGTTTTTACTTGCTGACAAGTTAGGCATTTGGAAACAAACTCTGCCACATCTCTTTTCATACCCATCCACCTGTAATGTTCCTTTAGCCCTCTATACATTTTTATGCCACCAGGGTGTATGGCAAAAGGAGACTCATGTGCTTCTTTCAAAATGATCTGCCTCAAATCAACATCATTAGGAACACATATTCTGCCCTGGTGTAGCAATTGACCATCATCTCTTATTGAGAATTCTGGTTTCTTACCCTTCTAGACTTCTTCCAACAGTCTCTGATACTTATGATCATTCTAAGTAGCCATTCTAATATGATCAATCAGTACTGGCTGTACATGCCATGTAACTGCTGTCTGCCCCTCATCATTAATCTCTAAAATGGCATGTAATGATCTCAACTCATATACCATAGACAAAGGAGTAACCCGTACACTTGCCATAGTCTTGTGACTTAAGGCGTCAGCCACAACATTAGCTTTCCCTGGTTGATAGTCTATCAGACAATCATAGTCTTTTATCAACTCTAACCATCTCCTCTGTCTCAAGTTCAGCTCTTTTTGGGTGCCCAAATACTTCAAACTCTTATGATCTGTGTAGATGTAGCACTTCTCCCCATACAAATAATTTCTCCAGATCTTAAGAACAAACACAATAGCTGCAAGCTCCAAGTCATGTGTCGGATAATTCCTCTCATGCGGTTTTAGCTGGCGTGATGCATAGGCAATGACATTTCGATCTTACATCAATACATAGCCTAGCCCATTGTGAGAAGCATCGCTGTAAACTGTATATTCTTTACTCGGTATAGGTAAAGTCAGGACTGGAGCCTCAGTCAAACATTTCTTCAATTCATTAAAACTCTGTTGGCATTTATCCGTCCACTGAAATTTCACATCCTTTCTAAGCAGTTTGGTCAATGGAGATGCCAACATGGAGAATCCCTTCACAAATCGATGATAGTATCTAGCTAAACCCAGAAAACTGCGAATCTCTGTGATATTTCTTGGGTGGCTTCCAATTAAGGACAGCTTCTATCTTGCTAGGATCTACCTTAATACCCTCTGCTGACACTATGTGCCCCAAAAAGGATATCTCCTTCAGCCAAAATTCACATTTCGACAATTTGGCATATAATTGTTTCTCCCTCAAAGTCTGTAGTATAATTCGCAGATGTCTATCATGCTCTTCTGCATTCCTCGAATAGACCAATATATCATCAATAAATACCACAACAAACTGGTCGAGGTATGGTCTGAAGATAGTGTTCATCAGATCCATAAAAGCAGTCGGAGCATTAGTTAACCCGAATGGCATAACCAAGAACTCCTAATGACCATAGCGGGTTCTAAAGGCAGTTTTAGAAATACTCTGCTCTTGTACTTTTAGCTGATAATAACCTGATCTCAGGTCAATTTTGGAGAACACAGTTGCACCCCTCAACTGATCAAATAAGTCATCAATGCGAGGCAATGGGTATCTGTTTTTTATTGTCACCTTATTCAACTGCCGATAGTCAATGCATAACCGGAGAGTTCCATCCTTCTTCTTTACAAACAATACTGGCGCTCTCCAAGGTGACACACTAGGGTGGATGAAGTCCTTATCAAGCAACTCTTGCAACTGTACTTTCAATTCTTTTAGTTTTGCTGGTGCCATTCTGTATGGCGTTATGGAGATTGGGTCCACACCAGGCATAACATCAATTTCAAACTGCACTTCTATTTCTAGAGGTAATCCTGGCAATTCATCAGGAAATACATCCAGAAAATCACATACCGTAGGGATGTCCCTCAATGCTGGACTATCCACTTGGGTGTCTATCACATGTGCCAAGTACGCCTCACACCCTTTCCTAATCATTTTTCTGACCAGTGCAGCTGAAATGATGTTTGAAGGCAATAACTGCCTCTCCCCATGTATTACTACATCACCATACTAAGGAAGACCAAAAGTGATCTTGTCTCTGATCCAATCATCGCATGATGCCTGGCTAACCAATCCATGCCCAAGATAATGTCATAATCTCTGAAGGGCATTTCAATTAAATCAGACAGAAAAGTGTGTCCTTGGATTACCAAAGGACAATCCCTATATAATTTATTTACCCTGACCTTCTGGCCTAATGGACTAGTTACTAGCACATCATAATCCATTGGTACACACTGGATAGCAGTAGAACACATCACACTAGCACTAACATACGAATGTGTGGAGCCAGGATCAAATAACAAATGTACATCTTAGTCAAGGATGCAAAAAAATAACAGCTACTACGTCTGATGTTTCAGCCTCCTCTCTCTGAAGCATAGTATATACTCTGACTGGTGCGCCACTGGATACTGGCTGGTTAACAGTGCTTTGACTCCCAGGAGTGTTACCAGGACCCCTACCTCTGCCTCTACCTCTACCAGCTGGCTGTGATCCTCTAGGTGCAGAGACTTGGGCTGATCCTTTCAGATGTAGCAAAAGGTTCAGACCAGCACAGACTAGTACAATCCTTAGCGAAATGTTCGCTCCCACCACAGTTAAAACATGCACCGATGGCCTTGAAACAAACCCCATCGTGTGTTCTACCACAAGTTTCACACTGTCGTACTGATAGAGCTCCTCGGGGTGCCTGCTGAGTCTGCTGACCAGACCACCAGACTGGGGTGGTCTTTGGCCAGAGAATCTGCCTCTGCCAGATCTGTGAGAGCTAGATCCTCCAGACTATTTCCTCTTTCCAGAACCACTCTCAGGTGCTTGTCCAGTAGTCTTTTCAGTCTTCTCTTTCTCTTGTGTACCCTTCTTCACTGCCCCTTCTGATTCTATTCTTTCCAATTCCAGGGCCTGTGAGATCAACTCAGAGAAATTTTGATGTCTGAATCCCACAACTTGCATTCTCAGATTCGGCCTTAACCCGGACTCAAACCTCTTACATCTGTCTTCGGGAGTGGAGACTAAACTTCAAGCGTAGTGGCTCAGTCGAGAGAAATCTCTCTCATATTCTGCTATGGTTCTATCCCCTTGTTTCAAACTTAGGAATTCTTGTAACTTCATATCCACATATGCATCGGGGACCCACTTCTGTCGAAACTCCCTCAAAAAGTCTGACCAAGTAAGGACTGGAGGTTTTACAAGGCTATGGGGGATGGTCTTCCACCATTCATATGCATCCCCTTGGAGAAGAGATACTGAATACTTGAACTTTAGCTCTTGTGCACACTGTAACTTCCTGAAAACCCGTTCCATTCACTCTAACCATTGTTCTGCCTCTAGTGGATCCACAGTGCCCTTAAACTCGGTGGCCCCAAATTTCATCAATTTTTCATATTGTCGAACTGAGGGCTGTGGTTGTGCTATAGGTGATTTCATTTGAACTTGGGGTGGCACATTTCCCACCATTTGCTGGAAAAACGCAGCCATCTACTGTGCAAACTGAGCAGGGAACTACGGTGCTGGAGTGGCTGACCCACTCACGTTCTGGAGCACTGGGGCTTCCCCTTGAACCTCAGTCTCAACAGATTGTTCCACGGAATGATCTCCTTCTTCCATTCCGTTTTCCCAAAATTTCTACTTCCTGAGATCAAGCACAAGGAGGTTGACCTCCGTTAGTGCATATTCATGATGTAAATATGTTATATGTATCAATTAAAGACACTTGAGCAGTTGTACTTATCAAAGAAATATTCATATGCATAGTCAAAATTTATTGTAAAACCATGCTCTGATACCAATAAAACATGTCACACCTTACCCCTCTGTAAGGCATAACATGATCCCGTAGACTAACTAATAACTATCGAACTTCACCTACCGATAACTCATTAAGTACCCTACAAGGGATTTTAAAACAATTTTCTTACATTTTAGAAGTGGTGAGCATTTCGGTAAGAATTAAAATTATTTATTCAAAGCTTAAATACTAGTAAAAATTTTTGTCCATTTTAATTTTATCGCAAATTTTATAAAAATTTTGACAGAGTTCCGTCTGTATTTTGAGAAAACAGTTCTTTAAATACCTGAGAAAAACACTTCCAATAAATTTTTTCAACTCCCAACCTCCAAATAATCTCAAGTCAACACAATTCAATTCACTTCAAAATAATTCCACAATCCAATCAAAGTTTATCATCTCAAAATATTTCATAACTTCATTCACAGTGCATAAAGTATGAAATTCACAAATACAAATCTTAATTTACAAAAAGAAGTTTCAAAAATAATATTATTATAATTTATTATACAACTGCTCAACTTTACATTAATACATAAAACATTGCAATGTTTACATCAAAATAACTACAAGCGTATAAAACAATACCCGTACAAAAATATCAAGGTAGTCCTCAATATCAGTAGCAGCTCACTCTGCTGCTTTCTCCTTGCTCTTATCTGCGACAGCAAAATAAGCTATCGCTGAATATAAAAATACTCAGTGGTGTACAATAAAAATTTTAAGTATAATACATAAACCATTCATTAACAAAACACAATTTAAATATTTCTCAACCACATTTCATAAATTATCAAAACTCATAATAACACAATTTAGTCAAATAATTTAATAAACACAATGTTGCCAAGTCATACACAACTTAAGCCATGACACAAAATTTCCAATCAATGCCGCGTTGTACACCACGACAAAGCAATCTACAACCCCACTAATCGAAATCAATGAGGGAGGTGGCTAGCTAGCTAATGAGTACTTATCCGATCTACAACCTCAACTGGTAAACCAGAGAGGGAGGAAAAATAATCTATCTCACCCCATAAATGAAGGAGGAATAATAAGGCACTGTCATGCTAAGTGTGAACACAAAATCAATTCAAAACAATTTAATCAAATAATTTGTGAGAAATCCAATAAATTTCCAAAGTCATAGTTTCATTCACAAGGTGGCAATACAATTTATGATTAATATCAAATTTTCATAAATTATACTAAATCAATTTTTCAATGACAAAATGCTCAAATAAGGTTTATTGTGCACAAACCTGACGTGAGTCGCCTCTAGGCCTTGACTCAGTCTCTCAGACCTTCCAAGTCTTTTTCAGCTGAAACACACAGTTTCACAGTGTTTCAGTACCATAACTTAGCATAAATCCAAAAATAAATTTAACTTCACTTTTACTTAGCTCTAATGTGCTAAACTCGACGATCTTGAAATTTTTGTGTTTTAGGTAACTATTCACTACACTATTCAAGTCAAATTGTTGACTTTCTAAGTCTTAATAGGTATAGAAATTCCAACTTCACTCACATACCATATTTTAGTCACTAAACTTGTTGGTTTTGGTTATTTTCTCAAAACTTAAGTCCTTTAGGAAAAATTGCAAATTTTCAGTTTTGGTGCCTTAGGTTGCACTGTTCCATTGGTCATTTTACTGTTAGAATTTGGCAAAAATTTCTTCATAGAAAATGTTCCCTAATGTCTTAAGTTTATTCGCCTTTTTGAATCACTCCAATTGCAGTTTTGTAGCTCAAGTTATAGCCATTTGAACCATGGCTGTCGGATTGGACACAATCCAGAATTCTGGGCAATTTTTGGGGCTGGCAGTTTTGGGTCACCAATTTGGGGTAGCCAAATGACTTAGTTAATGGCATAATTTGGGTTGGTGTTCTTCATGAAAGTTTTAGGTCTATATCTCATCTAGCCACTGGTAAAATTTCAAGTCATTTAGACATTCCTAGCTCAAGTTATGACTAAATGAACAAATACTGTTTATTTGGTCAGTTTGTACCGGGCAGCCTGCAATTTTCTAACTTTGGTCAATTTATTCACTAGGTTTTGGTCACTTTTTGGTTATGCTTCCTAAATGAAAATTGTGTCATTTAGTGTCTATTTTCATTCCCAATTAGTCTCATACCAATTGGACTTGTAAAATTTCATTTTTGGTCCCTCAAAGGTAATTTGGTCATGCTACCATACTCCATCCAAATTTGGCTTTGATTCAAACACTTCTAACACACTTAATTAGGTCACAAATGACTATTTCTCACTTCACATTAGGTCAAAGACACCATTTATAAGTTTCTCACATTTTTGTCTCTAACCCTAAGTGTCCCAAACCCTAACTTACTAACTTGTTGCATTTAACTAATTTCAAAGCTTTTAATTTTAATCATTCATCTAATTAAGGTTCATATACTCCTTCCAATACATCAAACCATGCAACAATACCCTCATACCCAAGCTGGCCGGAAATCACTCATAGTCCCTCTATAAATTTTTCTTTTCATTTTATGTTTATTTACAAGGTAATCAAACTATAAACACAACTACTAAATATCAAACTTTCAAATTGATGTGTTTACCTCACTTGAATTTGAATTCTCTAATTTCCCTCTTCTTTTCTTCTTTCTTTGATGACCAAGCTTCTTCTCAAGTGGCTAAAACAAGTTCTAATGAGGTTTCTATCGGAGCTATTGAGGTTTAATGAAGGATTGTAAGCTTGAGAGCAAGCTTTAATGGAGGACCATTCATGGAGGAATGAGGGTGAGTGGACGGCAACTTGACAAGGAAGAAGACTTTTGATCTTTTTTTTTTCTTTTTTTTTATGTCTTTAGGAAGACCAAAAATCTAATTAATTAAATATATTAATTATTATTTTTATGGCATCATGCATGATGTCATGCATGATGTCATCACCTTTTTAACTTTTTCATTTTCTTTTTTTTCTATTTATTTTTCTCTTAATTCTTTAATTTAATTCTCGATTCTAAAATTTTCTTTTCTCTGATTTTATTTGACAGTTAGGTCAGGAGTCAGCTCTCGGGGTCAATTGACCAAATTGTCCATCGCCGATTCAACCCGGTTTGTAAATAATTTAATATTTCTTCCGGCTCTCTGACCTAATTATTTGACTAGCTTAATAGTTTTTTTTCATGATTTTCTATTTTCCACTGTGTTTATAATGGTCCTAAGGACCGCGGCGTCATATTTTACGGTTCAAAATTTGAGTTTAAATCGACTTCGCAGTCGTTCCTGATAAGGTCACCCATCGTTGTGACTCTCGGCTTGTTTAACCTCTTATGTTCTGTTCTTCTTATTTGTACTTAACCAATTGGCAATTAATAATTATTTGTGTTTATGGCTTTTCTAGTTGTCTTAAGTGTGGTTCTAATCTCCTTAATTGTCCGCACCGACACCGGTCACCAGAACAGTAAAATATACCAGACTATACAAATAGGGGTGTTACAATTAAATATGCTACATGAGATTTTAAATCAATTTTCATGAAATTTAAATCATCGATTAAAATCTAGTGTTATAAAAATTTTTAAAAATTTTGGCAGAGTACTGGTTGTATTTTGAGAAAACAGTTCTTCAAACCTGAAATGGAAAACACTCCCAATATGTTTTCTCAAATACAACTCCAATAAACTTCATTTCATCTCATAATTCAACCTCAATAATCAAATCATTTCATTTTCAAATAAACCTCATCATAAAAGAAACATTTCATTGATTATAAGACTCAAAATGAATATTACAAAACTGTACAGGTAAATGAAATCTCAAACTTACATTACAATAATTTACATTTAATTACATACCAAAATATTTTACAAGAGTTTTTATACAACTGCTCAAATAATTTACATACATATTATTACATGCATACATCAAAATCTATGTACATGGGTATACCTATGATATACTTGGAGCTTATCTGAATGTGTCTTCAAAGAAGCTTACTCAACTGCTCTATGCTCTTTTTACCTGCGACAGCATACAAAGCTATCGCTGAGTGGTGAACTCAGTGGTGCACAACTATAATTTAAAACATATTACAATATACATTGACAAAATTATAACAATTAATTTGAAAGTCTCGAAATTCAACAAAATTCCAAAAGTCAAAATCTTCATTGCCAATAATATAAATCATTTGTTAAAATGACTTTGAGCAAGAAATTCAATTTATCAAATCACAACTGGACATTTAAAGTAATTCTAGCAATCATGAAAATAAAGATTAATTTCAATAAAATCAAGTATGCGTATATCCCATTTAAAATCAAAATTCTTTACTATTCAAAAACCATTCTTTATCTCACTAACTATGCAAGACTAATTTGCAAGGGCCATCTTTGGGTGATTTTAACTCCCTATAGTTGGGGAGATCGAATCATCGTGCATAGTACACACCACAATAATGAAACTTCCGAGAGAGCCATAACAAATAAAAACTTAGATCTAACCTCTAATAAGAGGAGAATCTAAGCCTGTGCACATACCATGGTAATCAAAACAACACTAACTCTATTGTCTCCTCAACAAATGAGAGAGACGGATAATAACCTAGTCAAGCATCTTAAGTGAGATATAAAACAATATCATGAATCTCTGTCCTTTTTTTGAGCATAAATCACAATACAATTCAATTCAATTTCAATTTCAATATCCAATAATTTTTATGCTCATCACAATTCAAAACATAAATTTGCATTTTTCCATACAAATTGCCCATAACAATTCAAAACATATTCTATCACAATTTTCCAAAACATAATTTATTCAATACACAACAATGCTTAATACTTGTTGAAATACCATTTCACAAAACTAAATTCATACATACCATAATAATTTCAATAATCATTGAATTAAATCCAATACTTGATAAAAATAATACATAAGGAAAATACGTCATTTAGTCATATGAAATATTCAGAATAAAATCAATCAAAAACTAGTTGTGCACAAATCTCTGGTGAGTCACCTCTTGGCCTTGACTTAGTGGGTTTTTTCCCTTCCCAGTGTCTTTTCTAGCTGAAACACACAATTTGAAGTGTTTCAGTACTCATTTAAACTATTTCTAATAATAAGGTTCAATAATTAATTTATTTAATTCTATTGTTTTCCTTAGTCAGCCTATAATGTGACCCTTGATGCACTCTAGGTGAATTAGGTTTAATGTTACTAATGTGTCACATTTTGCATTTCAATATGCTACCAATATAGTGCAATTTATCATTTTTACAAGTTGGCATTCATTGCCAAATTACTTCAAGCATCATTGTATGTAAATGTCAAATTCTCAATTTTAGTGTGCTAGATTGGTCTAGCTTAAAGTCATATTTCCCTTGATTTTTAGCTTTTGGTCAAAAAAGAAAAATTGTAGCTCTATGTCTTATTGCACTCGGGGCAAAATTTCAGGTTATTCTGAGTTGTATAGACCAAGATATGGTCAATTTACTAAAGCTAGACAGATTGCACCTTTTGTGCAAAAATTTGGTCAATTTTAGGTCACTTTTAGTTCTGGTAGTTTTAGTACCCAAAATTGTGCAAGCTATTTGACTTGCTTGGTGTCTTCATAAGAGTTGTAGCTATATGTCTAATCTATTCATGGTAAAAATTTCAGGTCATGTGGACCTGTTTTGAGTGAGTTATGGACAAAACACTACTGCTGCCCAAATGGTCAATTTTCAGGTTTTCAAGTCACTAATCCGAATTTGGTCATTTTTAAGGTCAGTTTCTAGGCAGAATTTTGGCAACATTTCTACATGAAAGTTGGCCTATTTGGTGTCTAGTTTCACCTCCCATTGGCCTCATACCAATTGGGTTCACAATTTTGCACTTATAACCTAATTTAGGTATTGCCAACAACACACAACCTGCACAAGACAATTACACTTCCAATTTGACATTCCTTCTCCTCCTCATGACTTCATTATTCGTTCATAGCATTCCTACAAATACTAAACACAATTCCAGCAAGCATTTTGGGTAGAACACTCAAGTGTTCAATGCACACAATACACCATTAATATTCAACATGTAAGCCAACCCAAATTCAATATACATACTTACCAAATTGTCACATATACTCCCATAACAAATACACACATACTGCCCCCAATTCAACTCCATCATATTTAATGAATAATTTTCATCAATTTACATGCAAATTCAAGGGTTTACAAGCTGCCAACCATGGTAGTTTGCCAAGGCTTTCATAATTACTTCCAAAACCCTAAATTCAATTGTTCAATCACACATACAAGAGGATTAAATTGCTAGCACTTTAAATTGACTCAACCAACACTAATTCCCATCAATTCCCACTAATTTAATGTAAGAAAAACTCAAGCAAGCTCACCTCCCATGGCTGCCTAAAATGGGCAGATTGCAAACTCAACAATTTCTTTCAAATTTTTTAACCAAAATACTCCCCATAACCTCAATAAAAACTTTAGTTAAGCAAGGGAAGAAAATAAGCACTTACCTCTTATTGGAGCTTGCAAAAAATTCTTCAAATCCTTTCCTTTTTACTCTCAATATGCTGTCCAAGAAGTGTAGTCCAACTTTAGTAAAGAAATTTATAAAGATCAAGGCTTGAACATAGATTGATGGAGCTTGTGGTATGGTGCGGCCATGGAACAATTTTTGAGAGAATTTGGTTTGGCTTGGAGAAGAATGTAGAAGAAGAAGATGGAGTTAGTGGAGTTGGCTGTCCACTTGAGTATTTATATACTCCATAGTGCTCCACTAATATAATTAAAAATTGGATTAATGTAAGATTTCCTTTAATTGCACTTTTACCCTCAACTTCCCTTAAATTACATTTTATCTTTAATTTCATTTTTCATTAAATTTTCAAAATGTAATACCACTTATTTTTCATGGAAGTTTAAGTTAAAAGTCAACTCTAGGTGTCAATGGATCAAAATGCCCCTCTTTGGGTTGTATTCCTGATTTTTCGGTAACACCGATTTTTATCTATTTCTTAATTTTTCGTTTTTCTTTGTACTAATTCTTTAATTTTCTTTGACATTTCTAATGTTAATTACACCTATATATTCCTTTAATTATATCCTAAAAATTATTTCCGAGGGTTACCCACAGTCCTGGGGTCGGCAGTTGCCTTCGCCGTAACTTCCTGGTGCAGTCACCCATCGCTACAGTGCCAGCTCCTTTAACTTACTTTTATTTCGTCTCTTTTATTTTTTCTTAATTTTTCATGTATTTTCTTATTGTTATTTCATCATTTTATGCCTTTTCACTATCACTGAAGTGTAGTCCCAGACATCCTGACTTGTCCAGACCGACATTAAGTCATCGGAGTAGTCGAATGTATGGACTACGAAAAGTGAGGGCGTTACACTAAACCCAGGAGAAAATTCATGAAATAATTTTTGGGGCTCTAGAGAAGAGTCATTGAGGTTTCTGTGGTATTAAAATGCCAAGAAAAGGCTTAGAAAACTTTTTTGATCGGTACAGATAATTTTGGCTCGATAAGCCAAATGGAGGGCATTTTGGTCATTTCGTCTTCAGAGATGATTTTTGACCGATTTGTCCAGTTAATTAAAAAATTATTATGACATAAAATGTGAATAAATATTTGCTAAAAATTTAATTGAAAATGAGTAGAAAAAAAAAGAAAAGAAAAAGAAAGAAAATTTGAAATTATGACATCACATGATGTCATTACAATGCCCCCACCCAATCATAGTGTGACACCTATATATAAACATAAATAAAAGCATAAAATTGGGTAGAAAAAATGAAGAAACAATCTATTTCTTCTTCCTTCTTCCTTCTTCCAGCCGTAACCCACTTCATTTCTCTCTTCCACCATTAAAAACTTCACCCAAGCTTCATCTCACCTAGCAAATCACCTCAAAAGCCCATCTTCCCTTCACAAAAACTTGTCATCACCACTAGAGCAAGACTTGGGTAGCACAAAGAAGTGAAATAAAGGAGTTTTTCAAGCTTGGATTGACACACAACAAGGATAGTGCTAATTCATCCTTAAAACTTTGTATATATATCATGTGGAGTATGAAATGAGGGTGAAATTAAGAGAACTGAAACAAGTTTTGCATGAATAAATTCCACCAATTTTGGCAACCTTAGGATACATTGGGGTTTCATTGATTAGATTGAGTTATAGTTGTACATGGCTGCCATTGAACATAAATTAGATGCTTTGATTCATTGATTGCATGTATATGGAGAATTGAAATGATAGAGTTAGGGTTTGGGAACAAATTTGAGATTTTGTTTATTTATTGATGAAAAGAAGTTGTAATGGTCAATTAGTGACCATTTGGTCATGTTTGAGTAGGAAATTGAGTGAATGGTGCCAAGGGAATGGAGGTTAGGCATGCTGTCCAATGTGCCCTGTAGGTCTGGATGCGAGTCCAGCATGTTTGGGCAGCTATAACTTGAGTTGTGTAGGTTCAATTGGTGCAAGGCCAATTGGAGGTGAAGTTAGACACATAATGGCATAACTTTGATGAAGGAACCCTATCCAGAAAATAAACTTAGGATGCCTTAAAAATTGACCAAATCTGGGTAACTTACAATCTGCCTGGGCAAAATGACCAAATGAACATTGTTTATTCATTTGGTCATAACTCAGTGTAGGAAGGTCCAATTGATCTAAAATTTATATCAATGGAAAGCTGAGGCAATTTAGAACAACTTTTATGTTTAACAAAAACTCTATTTCTGGACTTAACCAAATGAAATTATTGGCCAAAGTTGAACTACCAAATCTGGCAGAATGGTATTCTGCCCATAATTTTTGGGTAGATACCAATCCAGCCAGCCTTGCTCAAAGTAGCATATCTTGAGCTAGAAAACTCCAAATGGGGTGATTCAAAAAGTGAAATGTAACTAGACACTGCAACACCCCTACATTTGGTAGTGCATTCTACTGTTCCTATGACCAGTGTCTGTTTGGACAGCAAGAATGCCTAAAATTATAGTTAAATATTAGTGAGGAGATATGAAATAATGAAATACAATAAAGAAAAATACAAGAAAAATAAAAGAAAAATAATAGCAATGAAATGTAACTAAGTTAAACGAGCCAAAAACTGTAGCGATGGGTAACTGCACTGGGAAGTTGCGACATGGACCATTGACTAGCCCTGGACTGCGAGGAATCCTTGGAAATATTTTTAAGACTTAAATAAATATCTATTGAAGTATAATTGACATTAGAAATGTCAAAGAAAATTAAAGAATTAGTACAAAAAAAAAAGAAAAATTCAAGAAACCGATAAAAATCAGTGTTACCGAAAAATTGGAAATGCAACCCAAAGAGGGGCATTTTGGTCATTTGACACCTAGAGTTGGCTTTTGACCTAAATGTCCATGAGAAATAAGTGGTATTATATTTTGAAAATTTAATGAAAAATGAAATTAAAGATAAAATGTGATTAAGGGAAATTAAGGGGTGGAAATTTGGGATAATGGAAATTTATGAATAAATTAATGTTAAATTAAGTTAGTGGAGCATTAGTGGCCATATAACACCACATGAGGATAGCACAATCTTCATCTTCTTCCTGATTTTATCCCCAGCCGAATTTGTCTTCCTCCATTAGAAACCTCCATGGCCGAATTTTAAAGCTCCCATAACTCCACCAATTTCAACTCAAAACCTAAGGCTCACTTCATTAACTTTAATCCTCATATCACAAGTAAGCATTTGATGGTAATTTGAAGCAAGATTGGTGAGGTTTTAGCAAGCTCCAATAAAAAGTAAGTGCTTATTCTTCCCTTGCTTAACTAAAGTTTGTGTTGAAGTTATGGAGAGTATTTTGGTTGAAAAATTTAAGGAATTAATTGAGTTATTGATGGGGGTACCTTTTGGCAGCCATGAAAATGCACGGTTAGTGACTTTTTTTTACTTGTATTTGATAGGAATTAAGGTTGATTAGAGTGTGTAAATGTATAAGAGTTTGATTACCATGGGTATAGTTTGAATTGGGTAAGTGAAGTGAGGTTGTGAATTGAAAATGGGAGCTTGAAGTATATGTGTAAATTGGGCAGCCTTGATATGCTTAGGAAGGCCTTAAATTAATGCATAATTAATGTTAATTTAAGAGCAATGGATTGTATTTTATGGATTTTGATTAGTTGAATTAGGTTTGGAGAGTTGAATTGTACTTGGACATGGATTAAATTGCTAGATACTTGATCAATTAAATTATGGCTGGATATTGGTTGTATTGAACTATTGTTGGACATTTTATTTCATTAAACTGAGTTGTTGCTGGATAAATTGCCAAATTGAGTTATTGTTGGTCATTTGACCAAACTGAAATGTGAATGGTAAACATTAGAAGTGTAAATTCTCAAATGCAGATTTTGGTCAGTAAGGGCAGTATGCAAATTGGACTATAAGTGAAAAATTGTGACCCAATTGGTATAAGGCCAATTGGAAGTGAAACTAGGCACAAAATGTGCCAACTTTTATGTTGGAAGCCTACCTAAATTTTATCCAGAAAGTGACATGAAAATTGACCAAATCCGGATTGGTAACATTGCAAACCTGAAAATTAACCATTTGAACAACAGTCAGTATTTTGGCCATAACTCACTCTAAACAGGTCCAAATGACCTGAAATTTATACCATGGAAAGCTTAGACATAAAGCTACAACTCTTATGGAGACACCAAAGCCCAGAAATGACCAGAACCAAGTCAAAATTCTTGCACAATTTGGGTTACAAAAAACTGGCCGAATTGACTTTGACCTAAAAATGACCTAAACTTTGCAATATAAGTGCAACTTGACCAGTATTAGTAAAATGACCATAACTTGGTCCACAGTACTCTAAATGATATGAAATAAGTCCCAAAATTTCAATAAGACATAGATCTACAATATTGGTAATTTGATCAAAACCCTAAAATCAAGGGAACTAGGTCAATTAACTTGATTAATTTGGCACACTAGATCTGGAATTAGCACATTTGACCATAAAATCCAGAAAGTTCAAATGAGCATATCTCCCACCAGAAGTGTCCAATTTAAATGAGCCATACCAATATGGAAAGCTAAGAAAGAGACCTAAAATGTTGTTTTAGACAACTTCCTCAAATTATAAATGTATAAGGTCAAAATTTAAGGTAAAGCCATTGACCTAATTGAGGACCATGCCAATATAGGACCTTTGAGTCCAAGTTAACAATTTGTCTATAAAGAATTCTATAAGGCTTGAAAAATGGTAAGCAAAATTTTTGGTTGTCCCTAAGACATAGGGCAACAATACTTATGAAGAATGCTAGACCTCAATGTGATTACAAATAGTCCAAATAAATTAGTAAAATCAAAACCGAAAATGCCTAAAAAGGAAACTAAAACTTAGATTTGACCTACTTATGGTTAATTAACCATAACTTGAGCTATACAACTCCAAATGGAGTGATTCAAAAAGGAAATTAAAGAAGACACAATGAGAAACAATTTAATGAAGAGAAATCTATTAAATTTACACTGTAGCATAGTCCAATAGATAGTAAACATTGGCCATAAAATCTGGAAAATGGTAATAAAATGCAATAAGCTTTAAAATGAAACTGGTAACATATAACAACACTTAAAATGTGACAAATTGGGAACATTAAAATTAATTCAGCTAGTGTGTATTAATGGTCAACATTATAGGTTGACTAATGAAATGAATTGAAGGGAATAGTACCAAGAAAGTTTAGATATTGGATCTTATTGTTAGAAACAAGTTAACTAAGTACTGAAACACTTTAAATTGTGTGTTTCAGTTGAAAAGGATATTGAGAAGCATAAGGAACATTGAATCAAGGCCTAGAGGCAACTCAGATAAGGTCTGTGCACAATACTTTTTATATTCACTGCTTTTACTAAAAACTTTATTTGGAGAAATGAGTTATGAATAATTTTTTATTATTTTGGCTTTGGGAATTTTATTTGAGAATTATTGTGTTGCCTACTTTGTAAATGGAAATTTTGAGAAAAAATGTGTTTAGTGGTATCAAGGCAAAGTAGGGACAGCGATATGTAAAACCTATGATTCCTGGGAACTTTCACGTGTGAACTGTGGCAAAGCGTAACTCTCCGCCCAAGAGCTTACAGGGACGGCGATACGTAATGCTTGCAAGTGCTATGATAAGTACACTATATTCCTCCTCCATTTATGGGGTGAGTATGACTATATTCCTCCCTCTTAGACTTGCCAGTCTGAGGTGAGTATGGATGAGTTCTCATTAGCTAGCTAGCCACCTCCCTCATTAATTTCGATTAGTGGGGTGAGTTTGCCTTGTCGTGGTGTACAACACAACATGTTCAGAAAAGTTTGTGTCATGACCTAAGTTGTGTTATTGATTGGCAACACTATGTTATTCAATTATTTAATCAAATTTCTGTTATATGAGCTTTGAAAATTGTGAATTATTTGAATTATAAATTGTCAATAAAAGTTTTATATACCACATTTTAAATTGTTATTGTGCAACACTGAGTAAATTTTACTCAGCGATAGCTTTTTCATTCTTTGTCGCAGTGCAGACAGATGCAGCAGTAGAGAGTAAATGCTTGTGCTACACTTTGAGATTTTGCCAGGTATATTGAGTATACCACCTTTTTGTAATTTTTGTTGTAATGTATGTGCACTGTATGTATATATTGTATATGGTCTTGAACAGTTGTAAACTTAATTTATAAATTATTTTGGCCTATAAAAATGTTATACTATAATTTTCTTATCTTAGTTTGAAATACTCAATCATTTTGCATTCTATTTTTGAAACTACTGAAAGTGATGTTGAGTTGAGTTTGACTTATATTTGAGAAAATTGATTTGTATTGAGCCATATTAGAGTTTGGGACTGAAACAAATATATTGGAAGTGTTTTCTACAGGTTTTTGAAGAACTATTTTGCTCAAAATACAGACGGCACTCCACTAAATTTTTATAAATGTTGTGGCTATTTCAGACCTAATGTGTGATTTAACTTCAATTAAAAAGTTTTTACATATGTCAAAAGTGCTCACCACTTTAAAAAGAAGTAAGAAATTGTTTAAAATCCCTTGGAGTGTATTTAATGGGTTACCAGTAGGCGAAGTACGGTAATTCATTATGTGTACTACAGGATCATGTTACATCTTACAGAGGCGTAGGGTGTGACATGTTTAGTGGTATCAGAGCAAGTTTTTAACATTCTGTTTTGACCTATAATTTGAAAATTTTTCCTACATATTACAACTGCTCAATGTCATGGTTTGATACATACAGTATATTACATCATAAATATGATCTAATGGAGAGAAATCTCCTTGTGTTGGTTGTATAAGAAATAGAAAATCCTGTGAAAAGATATGGAAGAGAAGAATAAGACAATAGAATAGTCTGTGATGGTAGAAGTACAAGGTGAGGCCCCAGCCCCTCAGAGAGTCGGAAGTCTGACTTTACCAGCCCCACTTGTAGAAATTATTAAACAAATGACCCAGCAAATGACCACTTTCTTTCAACAAATGGCTAATAAACTGTCAGCCCAAGCCCAAGTACAAACCCAACCCCATAAGGGCAACGTGAAATAGAGAAAAGGGAGAAACCTATGAGTCAGAGCTCGAATAGTCATTTGAGAAATAAAGACAAGACATAAAAGAACAATTTCCTTTTAGAAAATGGGGCCAAACAGTGGCCACAAACTATCCAAAGTGATATGCAAAGTTAAAATCCCAAAATTAAACCTAAAGAAAGGTTTTTGAAAAACATTATTGGCTTATCTCTACTAAGTCACTATATACTAAATTACTTGAAACAGGTATGTGGGACCCACTTTCCCACTGTACATTGACATGGAAATTTCGTTATCATTACATGTTAAAACAAATGAAATAGTAATGTGGAACCCACCTTTTCCACAATACATGGACATGAAGATTTTGTTAAACAATTAATAATGCTTAATTGCTCAAAGTAAACCTAGGCTTATGTATATTGTATGGATCGATTGGTATACTAATTAGGGATTACAGATAGCAGTACTGCCTACATAGAAAGTCATGGATTGACAATATATGGTTGATATGATTTTAAAAGATAATGAACATCAGTATTAGGGGGCTTACAGGGACGGCGATACGTAACGCCTGCAAAGTGCTCTGATAGGTACCACCCAAGGGCTTGCAGGGACGGTGATACATAATGCTTGCAGGTGCTTTGATTGGTACCCTTAATTGTTACCAAAGATAGAGAAGGGGCTTACAGGGATGGCGATACGTAATGCCTGCAGGTGCTTTGATAGGTTACTTGGGTATAAATATAAGCAATGAGTTTTAAATTTAAATAATTACATGAAGAGACCATTGATATGATTTTAAAAGACAGAGAAGGAAATAAGTATATAGATAAGATGTTAGAAAACCTAGTCCATGAGGTTATAACATAGTGATATGTAATGTTCTCGATGTTTGTATTGTAAGCTGCAGATTACAGTACTGACATGGGATTATTGTGTAGAGCTTCATGCTTCCTCGTGGTATACCAAGATAAGAATGTTTGTAAGTAGTCTTTGATTTGGTACAGAAGAGTACTATTACGGGAAATAAATATGAAAATTTTAGTTAGAAATTGAAAACTTTAAAACTAACATATCGAAATTTCACTATTAGTCAGTGACTCGGTTACACTAATGTTGTCACACCCTACCCCTTCGTAAGGCATAACATGATCCCGTAGTATACCTAATGAATTATCAACTTCGTCTACAAATAACCCATTAAATACACTACAAGGGATTTTAAACCTTTTCTTACTTCTTTTTACAGTGGTGAGCACTATTTACAGGTGTTAAAACTTTTTTTTACTGAAGTGAAACCAGATAACACATTTGAAGAATTAATAATTTCTGTGAAAATTTTGGCAGAGTGCCATCTGTATTTTGAATAAAACAGTTCTTCAAAAACCTATAAAAAAGCACTTCCAATATTTCGTTTAATCCCCAAACTGCAATATCCAATCAACACAATAAGTTTTTCAACATTTGTCAACTCAAATCCATAATAATTTTCTAGTGTTTTCAAAAGCTGAGATAAAAAAAATATATCACAATATTTACAAGACAAAATAATTTACAAATTTAGTTTACAACTTCAATGTACAATTTTAATTTACAAATGCTCAAAACCAAGAACAATATATACAGACAGTGAACATACATTACAATACAAAATGCAAAGTATGGTATACTCCATATACCCGATGAACTCTCAATGTAGCACTAATGTACCTAGTCTGCCGCTCATCACCATTTCTACTGCGACAAAGAATGAAAAGCTATCACTGAGCCAATGTCTCAGTGGTGCACAACATTAACAAAATGCAACTTTAAATCATAAATCATAAGTCATATAAATAGTGGATACTTAAAACATAGTTAAATTCAAAGATGATGAATGTCATAAAGAATTTAAATTCCATTTCACAATATCACAATAATATCAATAAATCATACATACAGCTTAATCATGTTGCCAAAGTCCAATTCATCCCAAAAGCCGATGGCTAGTGAGGAAAAACATAGCTAGCTAGCAATAATATGAGTATTCATTCTATTCGTCCTCAACAGGCACACACCTCAACACTTCAGTTAGAGAGGGAATTCAAAGTCCATTCGTCCCACTAGACAAGCTAGCGAGAAATTCAATCAAATATACATGATAGCTGCGGTTTCAAATGAATTGCAATATTTTCAAACCATAAGTATCCATCAAATTTCCATTCAAATAAATTTTCACAATTCAAAACAATAACATACAAAATTCTCATAATTTATTTCAATTGAAAAGTCAAAAGAAATAACTATTGCGCACAAACCTCTGATAAATGTCTCTTGGCCCTAACTCAGTGTTTCCTTCCCCTTCCCCGAGTCTTTGCTAACTGAAACACACAATTTAAAGTGTTTTAGTACTCATTTAAACTGTCTCTAACAATAAGGCTTAATAATTAATTTATTGAATTCTATTATTTTCCTTAGTCAACCTAAAATGTTGACCCTCGATGCACTCTAGGTGAATTAGATTTAATTTTACCAATATGTCACATTTTATAGCCCTTTAGTGTTGGTACATGTTACCAAATTTATTTTCAAATATATTGCATTTTATTGCAATTTACCGAATTTTAGTATACTACTTTGACCTAGCCGAATGACCTAGTTCCCTAAGTTTTCGAGTTCTGGTCCAAACTACAAACTTGTAGGTCTATGTCTTATTGCATGAAGGGCAAAATTTTAGGTCATTCTAAGTTGTGTAGACCAAGTTATGGTCAATTTACCAATGCTAGACAGAATGCACCAAAATGGTAGGTTTAGGTCATTTTTAGGTCACTTTTGGTTTTGCCAGTTTTGGTACCTGAACTTGTGCAGGCTATTTGGCTTGGTTCTGGCCGTTTCTGGGCTTTTGTGTCTTCATAAGAATTGTAGATATATGTCTAAACTATTCATGGTAAAAAGTTCAGGTCAATTAGACCTGTTTTGAGTACGTTATGGTAAAAAAACTAACTACTGCCCAAATGGTCAATTTTCAGGCTTTCAAGTCACTAATCCGGATTTGGTCATTTTTCAAGTCACCTTCTAGGCAAAATTTAGGTAAGCTTCCTTCATGAAAGTTAGCACATTTTGTGCCTATTTTCACCTCTAATTGGTCTCACACACTTAAGGTTCTAAGCTCAAAATATACACTACCCTATTACACATTGTTCATCCCTTACCAATTACACATCCTATACTTACCAAGTTAATTCTTTCATGCCAATTCTGGTTTGTACCATACCACTAATACACTTTACAACACATTTTGGTCATTTTTGACAGCTTGTAACCATTCTCAATATACACACTATAACTCAGAATTTTCTAAAGTCTATTTACATAATTTAACCACATGAACACACCTCATTTACATGTCCAAATCCAAACAATTATTCACATACACATGCTGCCACCATAAGCAACATAATTCAACAATATTTCATGAACTTAAATGCTTCAATCTTCTTTATGAGGCTGCCACAAGTTTACACATACCCATTAATTTCCACTTTCACTTTTCAAGCTTACAAATCAAACCTTACACATGGAATTCAACTTCAATACAATTAAACATTTAAATCAACATTCAAACAACCATCTACATGTAGGGACAAGCTATTCATGGTGAGTTTCCATGGCTGCCGAAATGGTGTACCACCATTAAAATATCAAACTTTAAAAATTCTTCCATAAATCAACTACCCACAACATCCACTCAAAGTTTAATGAAGCAAGATTGAGAAATACACACTTACCTCTTTAGGACTTCTTCAAAACTCCACCAAAATTTATCTTTATTAGTCCTAGTATGCTGCCCAAGGTGTGTACTTTAACTTTAATAAAGAACTCTTGTGCAAACCATGGCTTAAACATAGGTGGATTTGAGCTTAATGGTGGACGGCCATGGATGGACCTTGGAAGAAAGGATTTGGCAATGAAGAAGAAGGATAAGGAAGAAGGCTATTTTGTGGAGGTGGCTATCCAAAGCTTGGATAGGTGTCAATTATCACAAGTTAGTGGAGCACTAATGAAGATTATAATGGTTATTTATTCCAAGTTTCCAATTTTTGCAATTTGGCCACCAAACTTTCACTATTTACATAATGTATCTCCTTTTAATTTTTCATGACATTTTCCAAGTGTAATATCATTTATTTTTAATGGAAATTTAGGTCAAAAGGCAACTCAGGATGTCAAATGACTACAATGCCTCTATTCAGGTTGCATTCCTGATTTTTCTGTAACACCGAGTTTTGTCATTTTCTCGATTTCTTGTTTTCTCGATTTCTCGTTTTTCTATGTTCTAATTAATTAATTTTTCTTTGATAGTTCTAATGACATTTATACTTCACTAGATGTTTATTTAAGTCTTAAAAATATTTTCAGGGTTCCCCGCAGTCCAAGGCTAGTCAATGATCCACGCCACAACTTCCCGGTGCTATCAGCCATCGCTATGGTTCTCGGCTCGTTTAACTTGGTTATATTTCATTGCTATTATTTTTCTTTTGTTTTTCTTGTATTTTCTTTTCTTGTATTTCATTATTTTATGTCTCTTCACTAACTTTTAAATGTAGTTCTAGGCATTCTAGCTGTCCGGACAATACTGGTCACCAGAATAGTAAAACGCACTACCAAACATAGGGGTGTTACAATTCTCCCCCCCATAAAATAAATTTCATCTCAAAATTTTACCTTGCATAAGTTTCTGAATAGTTGTTAGTGCTGCCTCCTCATATCCTCTTCACATTCCCAAGTATCTTCCTGGCCTGAATTATGGTTCCACAGCACTTTAACCAAGTGTATATGCTTATTCCTCAGCTGCTTCACCTCATATGCCAGAATTTCTATGGGTTCTTCCTCATATGAGAGGTCTGGATTTACCTCAATCTCTTCAACTGATAGTACATGAGATGGGTCAGACCTGTACCTCCTTAACATGGACACATGGAAGACACTGTGTATCCTTTCTAGCTCTGGAGGTAATGCCAACCGATATGCCAAAGGATCTACTTTGTCCAAAACCTCATATGGTCCGATGAAACGAGGACTCAGTTTTCCCTTTCTGCCAAATCTCATAATCCTTTTCCAAGGAGAAACTTTGAGGAATACCTTATCACCCACTGCATATTCAATATCTCTTCTCTTCAGATCAACATAGGACTTCTGACGGTCTGATGCAGCCTTGAGTCGATCTCTGATCAATCTGATCTTTTCCTCTGTCTGTTAAATAATTTCTGGCCCAATCATCTTCCTTTCACCTACTTCATCCCAACATAAGGGAGTTCTGCACTTTCTACCATACAAAGCTTCATATGGAGCATCCCAATGATTGATTGGTAGCTGTTGTTATAAGCAAACTCAATCAAAGGCAAGTGTATATCCTAACTACCTTCAAACTCAATCACACAAGCCCGTAGCATATCCTCCAATATCTGAATTACCCTCTCAGATTGGCCATTTGTCTGTGGGTGGAATGTTATGCTGAAGTTCAATCTAATTCCTAGGGCTCTCTGAAGATTACCCCAGAATCTAAAAGTGAACCTAGGATCTCTGTCAGATACAATTGATACTAGCACTCCATGCAGCCTTACATTCTTATTTATATATAATCTGGCCAATTTTTCCAGGCTATAGTCCATCCGGACTAGCAAAAAGTGAGCAAACTTGGTTAGTCTATCAATTATAACCCATATAGCATTAAGACTATTCTGTGTCCTCGGAAGTCCCATCACAAAATCCATACTTATCCATTCCCATTTTCACTCTGGTACTGGCAATGGATGTAACAAACCAGCTCAAACTTGATGTTCTGCCTTCACTTGCTGACAAGTTAGGCATTTCGAAACAAAGTCAGCTATATCCCTCTTCATACTCATCCACCAGTAATGCTCTTTCAGCCCTCTGTACATTTTAGTTCCACCAGGGTGCATAGCAAAAGAAGACTCATGTGCTTCCTTCATAATGATCCGTCTCAATTCCAAATCATTAGGAACACACATTCTGCCCTGATATAGTAGTAAACCATCATCTCTCATAGAAAATTCAGGTTTCTTGCCCTGCTAGACTTCTTTTAGTAGCTTCTGATATTTTTCATCATTCTGAGCAGCCATTCTGATCTGATCAATCAACACTGGCTGTACATGCCATGCAACTACTGTCTGTCCCTCATCATCAATCTCCAAATTGGCATGCTGTGCTTTCAACTCATGTACCATGGACAAAGGAGAAACTCTGAGACTTGCCATAGTCTTGCGACTTAAGGTGTCAGCCACTACATTTGCTTTCCCTAGCTGATAGTCTATTAAGCAATCATAGTCTTTAATAAGTTCTAACCATCTCCTCTGCCTCAAATTCAATTCCTTCTGGGTGCCCAAGTACTTCAAGCTCTTGTGATCTGTGTAAATGTAGCATTTCTCCCCATACAAATAGTATCTCCAGATCTTCAGAGCAAAAACAATAGCTGCTAGCTCCAAATCATGTGTTGGGTAGTTCCTCTCATGTGGTTTTAGCTGGCGTGATGCATAAGCAATGACATTCCGATCTTGCATCAGTAGACAGCCTAACCCATTGTGAGAAGCGTCACTCTAAACTGTGTATTCTTTACTCGGTGTAGGTAAAGTAAGGACTGGAGCTTGAGTCAAACACTTCTTCAACTCATCAAAATTCTGCTGGCATTTATCTGTCCACTGAAATTTTACATCTTTCCGAAGCAACTTGGTCAGTGAAGAAGCTAACATAGAAAACCCTTTCACAAACCGATAGTAATATCCAGCTAAACATAGAAAACTGTGAATTTCTGTGATATTCCTGGGTGGCTTCCAATTAAGGATAGCTTCTACCTTACTGGAATCTACCTTGATCACTTCAGCTAACACAACATGTCCTAAGAAGGAGATTTCTTTCAGCCAAAATTCACATTTCGATAATTTGGCGTATAGCTATTTCTCCCTTAAAGTCTGTAGTACAATCCGCAGATGTCTATCATGCTCCTCTGCATTCCTCGAATATATCAAAATATCATCAATAAACACCACCACAAATTAGTCGAGATATGGTCTGAAGATAGTGTTCATCAGGTCCATGAAAGCACCAGGAGCATTAGTTAACCCGAATGGCATTACTAGAAACTCATAGTGGCCATATCAAGTTTTGAAAGCAGTTTTTTGAATACTCTGCTCTTGCACTTTCAACTAATAATAACCAGATAGCAAATCAATTTTGGAGAATACAGTTGCACCCTTCAACTGATCAAACAGATCATCAATGCGAGACAATGGATATCTATTCTTTATTGTCACCTTATTCAATTGTTGGTAGTCAATACATAAGCGGAAAGTGCCATCTTTCTTCTTAACAAACAATACTGGCAATCCCCAAGGTGACACACTAGGGCGGATGAAGCCCTTTTCAAGTAGTTCTTGTAACTGTACCTGCAACTCCTTCAACTCTGCTGGTGCCATTCTATATAGTGTTATGGAGATTGGATCCACACCAGGCATAACATTAATTTCAAACTGCACCTCTCTTTCTAGAGGTAATCCTGGAAATTCATCAGGAAACACATCTGGAAAGTCATATACTATAGGGATGTCCCTCAATGCTGGACTCCCCACTTGGGTGTCTACCACATGTGCTAAGTATGCTTCACACCCCTTTTTGATCATTTTTCTAGCTAGTGTAGCCAAAATGATGTTTGATGGCAATAGCTGCCTCTCACCATGTATTACCACATCACTGTCCTGAGGGAGACCAAAAGTGACTGTCTTCAGTCTACAGTCAATCATGGCATGATGCATGGCTAACCAATCCATGCCCAAGATGATATCATAATCTCTGAAGGGCATTTCAATGAGATCAGACAGAAAAGTATGTCCTTGGATCACCAAAGGACAATCCCTATACATTCTATTAACCCTGACCTCTTGTCCTAGCGGACTTATTACTAGCACCTCAAAGTCCATTTTCACACATGGAACATCAATGCAATCAATGATGCTAGCACTCACATAAGAATGGGTAAAACCCGGATTAAATAACAAAAATACATCTTGATTAAAAATTGAAAAGATACAAGCCACAACATCAGATGTCTCGGCCTCTTCTCTCTATCTCATTGCATAGACTCTGACTGGAGCATTGCCTTGCTCTGATTGATTCACTATGCCTTGGCTGCCTGCTGGACTACCTCTACCCTTGCCTCTACCTCTACTAGGTGGTTGTGAACCTCTAGTGACAGGATTCTAAACTAACCCTTCAGTAGTAGTAGGAGGTGGCTCAACTCTACGGGCACTGGTGCAGTCCTTGGCAAAGTGTCCTGTGCCTCCACAGTTATAACAGGCTCCTGCGGTCTTGTAGCATACCCGCCATGGTTTCTACCACAAGTTTCACATTGGCGGGGAGGGTAGGAACTTCTGGTACTCTGCTGACCAGATGGAGGAGGTTTATGTCCCGAATATCTTCCCCTACCAGACTTTTTACCACCTTTGTTGTGTCCCTCAAAGTTCTTTCTCTTCCCATTAGGACCACTGGAACTTTGATCTACTGACTTCCCCTCTTTCTCTTTTTCTGTCTTCTCTAATTTCTTTTTCTCTGGGGCCGCTTCTGACTCAATTCTCTCTAATTACAGTGCTTGAGAAATAAGCTCAGAGAAGTTGTTATGTTTGAATCTGACCACTTATAGTCTGAGACTGGGCTTCAAGCCAGTTTCAAACCTCTTACACCTTTCCCTGCTAGTAGCAAGGAGACTTACTGCATAGTGGCTCAGGCGGGAAAATTCCCTTTCATACTCTGCCATTGATCTACTTCCCTGTTTCAGACTTAAAAACTCCTGTAGCTTCTGGTCCACATAAGCATCAGGGACATATTTTTGTCTGAACTCTCGTAGAAAATCATTCCATGTTAGCACTGAAGGTTCTATCAGACTATGGAGAATAGTTTTCCACCAGTCATATGCATCCCCTTGTAGCAAAAACACTGAATATTCAAATATGAGCTCCTCTGTACAATGTAGCTTCTTGAACACCCTATCCATTCTTTCTAACCACTATTCTGCCTCTAGAGAATCTATTGTCTCCCTCAACTCAGTAGCCCCATATTTCATCAATTTGTCATACTGCCTAGCTGAAGACTATGGTTGTACAACTGGTGTCTGTAGTGGGACTTGAGTAGGTATGTTACCAGCCATCTATTGGAACATTGTAGCCATTTATTGAGTGAACTGAGTAGGAAACTGCAGTACTAAGGGGGCTAGTGCGACTGATCCACTAACATTGTGTAGGGCTAGGGCATCCCCCTGTACCTCAACCTTTATAGATTGATCGACTGAACGATCCCCTTCTTCCATAGTTGATTTGAGGATCTTAGACCTCCTGAACAAATAACACAAGGAGATTTCCTCCCGTTAGTGCATATTTATAACGTAATGTACTGTATGTATCAAACAATGACATTGAGTAGTTGTACTATGAAGAAAGAATATTCAAATTACAGGTGAAAACAGAATTTAAAAACTAGTTCTGATACCACTAAAACATGTCACACCCTACCCCTTCATAAGGCATAACATGATCTCGTAGTATATCTAATGAATTACCAACTTCGTGTACTGATAACCCATTAAATACACTACAAGGGATTTTAAACCTTTTTTTGCTTCTTTTTACAGTGGTGAGCACTATTTACAGGTGTTAAAATTTTTTTTTACTGAAGTGAAACCAGATAACATATTTGAAGAATTAATAATTTCTGTGAAAATTTTGGCAGTGTGCCATCTGTATTTTGAATAAAACAGTTCTTTAAAAACCTTTAAAAAAGTAGTTCCAATATTTTTTTCAATCCCCAAACTCCAATATGCAATCAACACAATAAGTTTTTCAACATTTGTCAACTCAAATCCATAATAATTTTCCAATGTTTTCAAAAGCTGAGATAAAAGAAATATATCACATCATTTACAAGCCAAAATAATTTACAAATTTAGTTTACAACTTCAATGTACAATTTTAATTTACAATTGCTCAAAACCAAGAATAACATATACAGACAGTGAACATACATTACAATACAAAATGCAAAGTATGGTATACTCCATATACCCGATGAACTCTCAATGTAGCACTAACAGCCTAGTCTCACGCTCACCTGTCTACTGCGACAAAGAATGAAAAGCTATCACTGAGCCAATGTCTCAGTGGTGCACAACATTAACAAAATGCAACTTTAAATCATAAATCATAAGTCATATAAATAGTGGATACTTAAAACATAGTTAAATTCAAAGATGATGAATGTCATAAAGAATTTAAATTCCATTTCACAATATCACAATAATATCAATAAATCATACACACAGCTTAATCATGTTGCCAAAGTCCAATTCATCCCAAAAGCCGATGGCTAGTGAGGAAAAACATAGCTAGCTAGCAATAATATGAGTATTCATTCTATTCGTCCTCAACAGGCACACACCTCAACACTTCAGTTAGAGAGGGAATTCAAAGTCCATTCGTCCCACTAGACAAGCTAGCGAGAAATTCAATCAAATATACATGATAGCTGCGGTTTCAAATGAATTGCAATATTTTCAAACCATAAGTATCCATCAAATTTCCATTCAAATAAATTTTCACAATTTAAAACAATAACATACAAAATTCTCATAATTTATTTCAATTGAAAAGTCAAAAGAAATAACTATTGCGCACAAACCTCTGATAAATGTCTCTTAGCCCTGACTCAGTATTTCCTTCCCCTTCCCTGAGTCTTTGCTAACTGAAACATACAATTTGAAGTGTTTCAGTACTCATTTAAACTGTCTCTAACAATAAGGCTTAATAATTAATTTATTGAATTTTATTATTTTCCTTAGTCAACCTAAAATGTTGACCCTCGATGCACTCTAGGTGAATTAGGTTTAATGTTACCAATATGTCACATTTTATAGCCCTTTAGTTTTGGTACATGTTAGCAAGTTCATTTTCAATTATATTACATTTTATTGCAATTTGCCGGATTTCGGTATACTACTTTGACCTAGCCGGATGACCTAGTTTCCTTGGTTTTCGGGTTCCGGTCCAAACTACAAACTTGTAGGTCTATGCCTTATTGCATGCGAGGTAAAATTTCAGGTCATTCTGAGTTGTGTAGACCAAGTTATGGTCAATTTACCAATGCTGGACAGAATGCACCAAAATGGTAGGTTTAGGTCATTTTTAGGTCACTTTTGGTTCGGCCAGTTTTGGTACCTGAACTTATGCAAGCTATTTGGATTGGTTCTGGCCATTTTTGGGCTTTTGTGTCTTCATAAGAATTGTAGATATATGTCTAAACTATTCATGGTAAAAATTTCAGGTCAATTGGACTTGTTTTGAGTAGGTTATGTTCAAAATACTAACTACTGCCCAAATGGTCAATTTTCAGGCTTTCAAGTCACTAATCCAGATTTGGTCATTTTTCAAGTCACCTTCTAGGCAGAATTTAGATAAGCTTCCTTCATGAAAGTTGGCAAATTTTGTGCCTAGTTTCACCTCCAATTGGTCTCATACCAATTGGAGTCACACACTTGAGGTCTAAGCTAAAACATACACTGCCCTATTACACATTGTTCATCCCTTACCAATTACACATCCTATACTTACCAAGTTAACTCTTTCATGCCAATTCTGGTTTGTACCATGACATTAACACACTTTACAACACATTTTAGTTATTTTGGATAGCTTGTAACCATTCTCAATATACACACTATAACTCAAAATTTTCAAAAGTCTATTTACACAATTTAACCATATGAACATACCTCATTTACATGTCCAAATCCAAAAAATTATTCACATACACATGCTGCCACAATAAGCAACATAATTCAACAATATTTCATGAACTTAAACTCTTCAATCTTCTTCATGAGGCTGCCACAAGTTTACACATGCCCATCAATTTCCACTTTCACTTTTCAAGCTTACAAATCAAACCTTACACATGGAATTCAACTTCAATACAATTAAACATTTAAATCAACATTCAAACAACCATCTACATGCAAGGACAAGCTGTTCATGGTGAGGTTTCATGGCTACCGAAATGGTTTACCACCATTAAAACATCAAACTTCAAAAATTCTTTCACAAATCAACTACCCACAACATCCACTCAAAGTTTAATGAAGCAAGATTGAGAAATACACACTTACCTCTTTAGGACTTCTTTAAAACTCCACCAAAATTTATCTTTCTTGCTCCTAGTATGCTTCCCAAGGTGTGTACTTTAACTTTAATGAAGAACTCTTATGCAAACCATGGCTTGAACATAGGTGGATTTGAGCTTAATGGTGGATGGCCATGGATGGACCTTGGGAGAAAGGATTCGGCAATGAAAAAGAAGGATGAGGAAGAAGGCTGCTTTGTGGAGGCGGCTGTCCAAAGCTTGGATAAGTGTCAATTATCAGAAGTTAGTGGAGCACTAATGAAGATTATAATGGTTATTTATTCCAAGTTTTCAATTTTTGCAATTTGGCCACCACACTTTCACTATTTAAATAATGTATCTCCTTTTAATTTTTCATGGCATTTTCCAAGTATAATATCATTTATTTTTAGTGAATATTTAGGTCAAAAGACAACTCGGGATGTCAAATGACCACAATGCCCCTATTCGGGTTGCATTCTCGATTTTTCGGTAACACCGAGTTTTATCATTTTCTCGATTTCCCATTTTTCTTTGTACTAATTAATTAATTTTTCTTTGATAGTTCTAATGACATTTATACTTCAATAGATGTTTATTTAAGTCTTAAAAATATTTTTCAGGATTCCCCGTGGTCCAGGGCTAGTCAACGGTCCACGCCGCAACTTCCCGGTGCGGTCAGCCATTGCTATGGTTCTCGGCTCGTTTAACTTGGTCACATTTCATTGCTATTATTTTTCCTTTGTTTTTCTGGTATTTTCTTTTCTTGTATTTCATTTTTTTATGTCTCCTCACTAACTTTTAAATGTAGTTCTAGGCATTTCAGCTATCCGGACAACACTGGTCACCGGAACAGTAGAACGCACTACCGAACATAGGGTGTTACAAATGTGAGCTACCGATACGACAGGAATTACTATAAAATTTGAGATTTTAGTATGACTATAAATTAAAAAGAATACCTTGAGGACAAAGATATCTAGACCTTGATATGGAGTGCTATAGTTATTTTGATATTTTGTCAGAAAGAAATGATTTAGGCATTTGAGACATTTGTGTGAGATAAATGTAAAATACCTAGACGAGGGCAAGTTAATAGGATTAGAGTAAGTAAAGGAGATGGAAGGACTAGTATGGATTCTAGCATTAGAAATCAAGGAACTAATAAATAAGAGAATTTCATGAGTGGAAACATAAAAGGCAAAGGACACAATGATGGGAAAGTGAGTAAAATTATGATATAACAATATCAGTTATATGAATCCGATAAATTATTGAAAATTGATAGATAAAAGGATTGTGGAAGTAAAAATTTGAACAGTTGGTTCAGATGTAACAAAGAAATGTTACGAATATGAGCAAGATTGTTGACCAGAATGGTCAGACGACTAATGATTAGATAAATAATTCTAACATGACCATAGTGGTCATTCGATAAGGAAACATAAATTGAAATATTAGACAGAACGATAGTAAGAGAACATTAGTGTTATACGATCAAATTAAATGTTGTATTAAATTGTTAAAAGTCTTACACAAACTTAAAGGAAAGAAGATTATATGATTGTATAGAAAAGAGAAAAACTAAGTTCTCACTCCATAGGATCACACAAGGTCCTAGAAAGAATGGATTCGTTAGTACGCAGAATTGCTTATCTCTGAAAAGTGAAATGAATTTAAATTCAACGTATGACCGAAAAACTCATAAAGATCATAGCACATGAGGTGAAGTAGCTGAGAAATAAATGTATACATATAGTTAAGGTGTTATGGACCATCATTCAGGCTAGTAAGTTACTTAAGAACGAGAGGAGGATATGTGGAGGCAGCACCCACAGTTATTCAGAGACTAAAATTAGGTAAAATTTTGAGACGAAATTTATTTTAAGGGGGGGAGAATTGTAACATCCCTACATTCGGCAGTGCGTTCTACTGTTCCGGTGACCAGTGTCTGCTCGGAGAGCTAGAATGCCTAGAATTATACTTAAATATTAGTGAGGAGATATGAAATAATGAAATACAATAGAGGAAAATACAAGAAAAATAAAAGAAAAAAAAATAGCAATGAAATGTAACAAAGTTAAACGATCCAAAAACCGTAGCGATGGGTGACTGCACTGAGAAGTTGCGGCGTGGACCGTTGACTAGCTCTAGACTGCGGGGAACCCTTAGAAATATTTTTAAGACTTAAATAAACATCTATTGAAGTATAATTGACATTAAAAATGTCAAAGAAAATTAAAGAATTAGTACAAAGAAAAATAAAAATTCAAGAAATCGATAAAAATTGGTGTTACCGAAAAATCGAAAATGCAACCCGAAGAGGGGCATTTTAGTCATTTGACACCTAGAGTTGGCTTTTGACATATATGTATAACACCCTCATGTTCGGTAGTGCGTTCTACTGTTCCGGTGACAGTGTCTGTCCGACAGCTAGGATGCCTAGAACTACACTTAGATATGGGTGAGGAGACATAAAATAATGAAATATAAGAAAAGAAAATACAAGAAAAACAAAGGAAAAATAATAGTAATAAAATTTAACCAAGTTAAATGAGCCGAGAACCATAGCGATGGGTGACCGCACTGGGAAGTTACGGCGTTGACCGTTGACTAGCCCTAGACAGCGGGGAACCCTGGAAAATATTTTTAAGACTTAAATAAACATCTATTGAATTATAAATGTCATTAAAAATATCAAAGAAAAATTAATTAATTAGTACAAAGAAAAATAAGAAATCGAGAAAACGACAAAACTCGGTGTTACCGAAAAATTGGGAATGCAACCCGAATAGGGGCATTGTGGTCAATTGACATCCCGAGTTGCCTTTTGACCTAAATGTACATGAAAAATAAGTAGTATTACATTTTTGAAAATTGAATGAAAAATGAGATTAAAGATAAAATGTGATTAAGGGAAATTAAGGGGTGAAAATTGGGATAATTGAAAATTATTGATTAAACTATATTAAACTAAGTTAGTGGAGCATTAAGTGGGATATTAGTGGACACATATAAGCCAAATTGGACAGAATTCAACTTCATCTTCAACCTCACTCCATTGTGCCGAATTACTCCTCCCATAAAACCTCCATGGCCAAATTTTAAGAGCTTCCATAACTCCACCATTTTCAACTCAAAACCTAAGGCTCACTTCATTAACTTTAATCCCCACATCACAGGGAAGAGATTGATGGCAATTTGAAGGGGATTAGTTGAGGTTTGATCAAGCTCCAACAATAGGTAAGTGAGTGTTTTCAATTCTTGTTTCATTAAAAGTGTAACCAAGGTTGTGGGTAGTTGATTTATGGAAGAATTTTTTAAGTTTGATGTTTTAATGGAGATGTACATTTTGGCAGCCATGGAAATTCTGTATATGTAGCTTGTTTTTACTTGTTTATGGTTGTCTAAGATGTTGTTATTGATGGCAGCAAGGATATGTGTATAATGGTTTGAATTTGGACATGTAAATGAGGTATGTCATGTGGTTAATTGTTGTAATTGGACTTGGAAAAATTATGAGTTATAATGTGTTTGTTGAGAGTGGTTACAAGCTACCAAAATGACCAAAAATTTGAAGTAAAGTGTGTTAATGTTATGGCACAAACAAGAATTGGCATGGAAGAATTAATTTGGTAAGTGTTGGATGTGTAATTGGTAAGGATAAAAACTGTGTAATAGGGCAGTGTACATTTTAGCTTAGAACCTTAAGTGTGTGACTCCAATTGGTATGAGACCAATTGAAGGTGAAACTAGGCACAAAATGTGCCAACTTTCATGAAGGAAGCTTACCAAAATTCTACGTAGAAGGTGACTTGAAAAATGACTAAATCCGGATTAGTGACTTGAAAGCCTGAAAATTGACCATTTGGGCAGTAGTTATTGTTTTGGCCATAACTCACTCAAAACAGGTCCAATTGACCTGAAATTTTTACCATAAAAATTTTAAACAAATATCTACAATTCTTATGCAGACACCAAAGCTCAGAAATGGCCAGAACCAAGCCAAATAGCTCACAAGTTCAAGTACCAAAACTGCCCGAACCAAAAGTGACCTAAAAATGACCTAAGTTACCATTTTGATGCATTCTGTCCAGCATTGGTAAATTGTCCATAACTTGGTTTACACAACTCAGAATGACCTGAAATTCTTCCCCGCATGCAATAAGACATAAACCTACAAGTTTGTAGTTTGGACCAAAACCCAAAAACCGAGGAAACTAGGTCGTCCGGCTAGGTCAAAATAGTACACCGAAATCCAGAAAATTGCTATAAAATGCAATACACTTGAAAATGAATTTGGTAACATATACCAACACTAAAGGGCTCTAAAATGTGACATATTGGTAGCATTGGAATTGACTCACTTAGAATGCATCAAGGGCCAACATTATAAGTTGACTAATGAAATAAATTAAAGGGAATAGTACCAAGAAAATTTAGATATTGGATTTTATGGTTGGAAACAAATTCATTAAGTACTGAAACACTTTAAATTGTGTGTTTCAGTTGATAAGGATATTGAAAAGCATAAAGAACATTGAGCAAGGCCTAGGAGCGACTTAAATCAGGTTTGTGCATAACTAATTTTTAACTGATTTTGCTCTGAATATTTCATATGATTAAATGACATATTTTTCTTATATATTATGTTTAATAAGCATTGGATTTAATTCAATGATTATTGAAATTGTTATAATATGTATGAATTTAGCTTTGTGAAATGGTATTTTCATAAGTATTAACCATTGTTGTGAATTGAATAAATTATGTTTTGGAAAATTGTGATAGAACATGTTTTGAATTGTGATGGGCAATTTGCATGGAAAAATGCAAATTTATGATTTGAATTGTGATGAGCATAAAATTATTGGATATTGGAATTGACTTTGAATCGAATTGTATTGTGATTTATGCTCACTAAAAGGATATGATATTGTTTTGTATCTCACTATAGATGCTTGTCTAGGTTATTATTCGTCTCTCTCATTTGTTGAGAAGACAATGGAGTTAGTGTTTTGATTACCATGGTACATGCACAGGCTTAGATTCTCCTCTTATTAGAGGTTAGATCTAAGTTTTATGTTATGGCCCTTTCGGAAGATTCATTATTGTGATGTGTACTGTGCACAATGATTTGACCTCCCGACCATAGGGAGTTAGAATCACCCCGAAGATGGCCCTTTCGGATTAGTCTTGCATAGTTAGTGAGATAAAGAATGATTTTTGAGATAAAGAATGGTTTTCGAGATAAATAATGGTTTTTGAATAGTAAAGAATTGTGATTTCAATTATGATTTATGTATAATTGATTTTGTTGGAATTACCTTAAATGGTTAGTTATAATTTGATAAATTGAATTACGTGATCAAAGTCATTTTATACAAATGATTTATATTATTGGCAATGAATATTTTAAGTTTTGGAATTTGATGAGTATCCAGATTTCCAAATTATTTGCTGTAATTTTTATTAGGGTATATTATACTATGTTTTAAATTATAGTTGTGCACCACTGAGTTCACCACTCAATGATAGCTTTGTATCCTGTCGCAGGTGAAAAGAGCATAGAGCAATTGAGTAAGCTTCTTTGAAGAGACATTCAAATCAGCTCCAGGTATACCCATGTACACAGGTTTTATGTATGCATGTAATAATATGTAAGTAAATTATTTGAGCAGTTGTATAAAGACTCTTGTAAAATATTTTGGTATGTAATTAAATGTAAATTATTGTAAATGTAAATTTGAGATTTCATTTACCTTAATAGTTTTGTAATATTAATTTTTGAGTATTGTAATTAATGAAATGTTTCTTTTATGATGAGGTTGGTTTGAAAATGAAATGATTGATTATTGAGATTGAGATGTGAGATGAAATGAAGTTTCTTGGAGTTGTATTTGAGAAAACATATTTGGAGTGTTTTCTTTTTCAGGTTTGAAGAACTATTTTCTCAAAATACAGCGGGCACTCTATCGAAATTTTGAAAAAAATTTTATAACACCAGATTTTAATCGATGATTTAAATTTCATGAAAATTGTTTTAAAATCCCTTGTAGTATATCTAATGGGTTATTGGTAAGCGAAGTACGGTAATTCATTAAGTGTACTACGGGATCATGTTACATCTTACGGGGGAGTAAGGTGTGACATGTTTTGTGGTATCAGAGCAATGGTTTTAAAGTAAATTTCGAACTGTGAATTTGAAATCTTTTTGTCGGTAACTGCAACTGCTCAAATGTTTGATACATATAGTACTTTTACATCATAAATATGAACTAATGGAGAGGAATCTCCTTGTGTTGGTTGTACAGGAATAGAAAATCCTATGAAAAGATAAGGAAGAGAAGAATGAGACAATAGAACAGTCTGTGATGGCAGAAGTACAAGTTAAGGCCCCAGCCCCACAAAGTGTTGAAGGTCCGACTGTATCAGTTTTACTGGTACAAATTACTGCACAAATGGCCCAGCAAATGGCCACTTTCTTTCAACAAATGCCTGATACTCTGTTAGCTCAAGCTCAAGCACAAACCCAACCCCCACAAGGGCAGTGTGAAATAAAGAAGAGGGAGAAACCTATGGGTCTGAGCTCGAACAGTAATTTGGGGAAGAGAAAAGAATTTGAGGAACCCCGAGTTCAGGGATATGATAAAGGCGGATCATCAGGGCAGAGAACACCAAGATCTAGTTGTCGAACAACTAGAAGTTCTTATTCTACCCATTTCTGCCATGTTTGTGGTAAGCTACATGGAGGTATTTGTCGTATGGCCTCTGGAGCTTGCTATAATTGTGAAAAGCTTGGACACTTTGTTAGAGATTGTACTAGAACAACTCGATCTGCTCTCCGGAGTTCACAGACAGTCAGTCAGAGTCGAGATAGAAATAGAGTTGGTATTCCTCACCATCATAACACAGTGAATCAACCCGAATATAGTAGCACAGCAGTCAGAGCGTCCACTATGCACCAAGGGGAAAGAACAGAAACTTTGGATGTGGCTGCTGGTAAGTTCTTAATTTTTGAAAGAAACAATTAGTTATTATTTGATCCTAGCACTACTTAGTTGTGTGCTAGAGTTAGAACTATATGTTTTGTTGCTATTCCTTTACATGGGAATGAATTTTGATGTATTAGTGACTAGTCCTTTAAGATAAAAACTATAATAACAAGTATGATTGACATTAATTTTGAAAGAATTGTTAGCTTAAAGTATTTTCTAACACACTATAAATTATAAAGCTAATTGGCGAGCCTACTTAATGTAAGGCAAGAGGACCTAAAAGTAAGTTACAGTAATAGAATTGCTCTAGATGAGGGCAAAGATGTTACTGTTAGTAATTGTTAAGGGATATTGTAATCAGAATCGGTTTAGGATATTAGTGGATTCGAGAAAGATAAGATGTTAGAAAACCTAGACCATGAGATTATAACGTAGTGACTATGTAATGTTCTCGATGTTTGTATTGTAAGCTGCAGATTACAGTACCGACACGAGATTATTGTGAAGAGCTACGTGCTTCCACGTGGTACAATAAAATAAGAATATTTGTAAGTAATCTATAAATTGATACAGTTATGCTCGAATAGAATGCTATTACTAGAAATAAATGTGAAAATTTTAATCAGAAATTTAAAACTTCAGAACTAGCCTGTCGAAAGACTACACTTGTAAGGTAGTTAGAGTTAGTAACTCGATTACAATAATGTGAACTACCTGTACCACAGTAATTGCTATAAGTTTAGAGATATCAGTATGACTTGTCATCCTCAAATGGATGGACAGTCGAAACAAGTAATTCAGGTAAATTCTGAAAGTTATTGAGTTTTTGTAAAAAAATGAAATGAAATGATAATAATAACCTGTAAAATGTAATAAACCCTTGAGAATATACTGAGAACTTGTGTCCTTGAATCTGAGGGGAGATGGGACAGATACCTCCCACTAACAGAATTTGTATACAATAATAAGTGTCAAGCTAGCATACAAACGGCACCCTATGAAACATTGTAAGGGAGCGGATAACTATGGATTTTGTGATGAGACTTCTGAGGACACAGAATAGTCATGATGCAGTATGGGTCATAGTTGATAGACTAACCAAGTCTACTCACTTTTTACCAGTCCGGATGGACTATAGTTGGAGAGATTTGCCAGATTGTATATAAATGAGATTATAAAATTGCATGGAGTGCTAGTATCGATTGTATCAGATAGAGATCTTAGGTTCACTTCTAGACTCTAGGGTAGTATTCAGAGAGCCCTAGGAACTAGATTGAACTTCAGCATAGCATTCCACCCACAGACAGATGGCCAGTTTAAGAGGGTAATTCAGATATTGGAGGATATGCTACGGGCTTGTGTGATTGAGTTTGAAGGTAGTTGGGATATACACTTGCCTTTGATTGAGTTTGCTTATAACAACAGCTACCAATCAAGCATTAGGATGCCTCCATATGAAGCTTTATATGACAAAAAGTGCAGAACTCCCCTATGTTGGGATGAAGTAGGTGAAAGGAAGATGATTAGGCTAGAAATTGTTCAGCAGACAGAGGAAAAAATCAGATTGACCAGAGATTAACTCATGGCTGCATCAGACCGTCAGAAGTCCTATGTTGATCTTAAGAGAAGAGATATTGAATATGCAGTGGGTAATAAGGTATTCCTTAACGTTTCTCCTTGGAAAAGGATTATGAGATTTGGCAGAAAGGGGAAACTGAGTCCTCGTTTCATCGGAGCATATGAGGTTCTAGAGAGAGTGGGTCCTTTGGCATACCGGTTAGCATTACCTCCAGAGCTAGAAAGGATACACAGTGTCTTCCATGTGTCCATGTTAAGGAGGTACAGATCTGACCCATCTCATATTCTATCAGTTGAAGAGATTGAGGTAAATCTAGACCTTTTATATGAGGAAGAACCCATAGAAAATCTGGCATATGAGGTGAAGCAGCTGAGGAACAAACAGATACACCTAGTTAAAGTGTTGTGGAACCATCATTCAGGCTAGGAAGCTACTTGGGAACGTGAACAGGACATGAGGAGACAACACCCACAGCTATTCAGAAACTGATGCCAGGTAAAATTTCGAGATGAAATTTATTTTAAGAGGGGAGGGGGAGAATTATAACACCCCTATGTTCAATAGTGTGTTCTACTATTCCGATGACAGTATTTGTCCGGACAGCTAGGATGCCTAGAACTACACTTAGATATGGGTGAGGAGACATAAAATAATAAAATATAAGAGAAGAAAATACAAGAAAAAAAAAGGAAAAATAATAATAATGAAATTTAATCAAGTTAAACGAGCCGAGAGCCATAGCAATGGGTGACCGCACTGGGAAGCTACGGCGTGGATCGTTGACTAGCCCTGGACAGTGGGGAACCCTGGAAAATATTTTTAAGACTTAAATAAACATCTATTGAAGTATAAATGCCATTAGAAATATAAAAAAAAATTAATTAATTAGTACAAAGAAAAATAAGAAATCGAGAAAATGACAAAACTCGGTATTACCGAAAAATCGGGAATGCAACTCGAATAGGGGCATTGTGGTCAATTGACACCCCAAGTTGCCTTTTGAGCTAAATTTCCATGAAAAATAAGTATTACATTTTGAAAATTGAATGAAAAATGAGATTAAAGATAAAATGTGATTAATGGAAATTAAGGGGTGAAAATTGGGATAATTGAAAATTATTGATTAAACTATATTAAACTAAGTTAGTGGAGCATTAAGTGGGATATTAGTGGACACATATAAGCCAAATTGGACAGAATTCAACTTCATCTTCAACCTCACTCCATTGTGCCGAATTACTCCTCCCATAAAACCTCCATGGCCAAATCTTAAGAGCTTCCATAACTCCACCATTTTCAACTCAAAACCTAAGGCTCACTTCATTAACTTTAATCCCCACATCACAGGGAAGAGATTGATGGTAATTTGAAGGGGATTAGTTGAGGTTTGATCAAGCTCCAACAATAGGTAAGTGAGTGTTTTCAATTCTTATTTCATTAAAAGTGTAACCAAGGTTGTGGGTAGTTGATTTATGGAAGAATTTTTGAAGTTTGATGTTTTAATGGAGATGTACATTTTGGCAGCCATGGAAATTCTATATATGTAGCTTGTTTTTACTTATGTATGGTTGTCTAAGATGTTTTTATTGATGGCAGCATGGATATGTGTTTAATAGTTTGAATTTGGACATGTAAATGAGATATGTCATGTGGTTAATTATTGTAATTGGACTTGGAAAAATTCTGAGTTATAATGTGTTTGTTGAGAGTGGTTACAAGCTACCAAAATGACCAAAAATTTGAAGTAAAGTGTGTTAATGTTATGGTACAAACCAGAATTGGCATGGAAGAATTAATTTGGTAAGTGTTGGATTTGTAATTAGTAAGGATAAAAAATGTGTAATAGGGCAGTGTACATTTTAGCTTAGAACCTTAAGTGTGTGACTCCAATTGGTATGAGAACAATTGGAGGTGAGACTAGGCAGAAAATGTGCCAAATTTCATGAAGGAAGCTTACCAAAATTCTATCTAGAAGGTGACTTGAAAAATGACCAAATCCGGATTAGTGACTTGAAAGCCTGAAAATTGACCATTTGGGCAGTAGTTAGTATTTTGGCCATAACTCACTCAAAACAAGTCCAATTGACCTGAAAGTTTTACCATGAATAGTTTAGACATATATCTACAATTTTTATGAAGACACTAAAGCCCAGAAATGGCCAGAACTAAGCCAAATAGCTTGCATAATTTCAGGTACCAAAACTGGCAGAACCAAAAGTGACCTAAAAATGACCTAAGTTACCATTTTGATGCATTCTATCCAGCATTGGTAAATTGTCCATAACTTGGGCTACACAACTCAGAATGACCTAAAATTTTTCTCCACATGCAATAAGACATAGACCTACAAGTTTGTAATTTGGACCGAAACCCGAAAATCGAGGGAACTAGGTCGTCCAGCTAGGTCAAAATAGTACACCAAAATTCGGTAAATTGCAATAAAATGTAATAAACTTGAAAATGAATTTGGTAACATATACCAACACTAAAGGGCTCTAAAATGTGACATATTGGTAACATTGGAATTGACTCACTTAGAATGCATCAAGGGCCAACATTATAAGTTGACTAATGAAATAAATTAAAGGGAATAGTACCAAGAAAATTTAGATGTTGGATTTTATGGTTGGAAACAAATTCATTGAGTGCTGAAACACTTTAAATTGTGTGTTTCAGTTGATAAGGATATTGAGAAGTATAAAGAACATTGAGTCAAGGCCTAGGAGCGACTCAAATCAGGTTTGTGCACAACTAGTTTTTGATTGATTTTGTTCTGAATATTTCATATGATTAAATGACATATTTTTCTTATGTATTATGTTTAACAAGCATTGGATTTAATTCTATGATTATTGAAATTGTTATAGTATGTATGAATTTAGCTTTGTGAAATGGTATTTCCACAAGTATTAAGCATCGTTGTGAATTGAATAAATTATATTTTGGAAAATTGTGATAGAACATGTTTTGAATTGTGATGGGCAATTTGCATGGAAAAATGCAAATTTATGATTTGAATTGGGATAAGCATAAAAATTATTGGATATTGGAATTGACTTTGAATCGAATTGTATTGTGATTTTTGCTCTTTAAAAGGATTATGATATTGTTTTGTATCTCACTATAGATGCTTGACTTGGTTATTACCCGTTTCTCTCATTTGTTGAGAAGACAATGGAGTTAGTTGTGTTTTGATTACCATGGCATGTGCACAGGCTTAGATTCTCCTCTTATTAGAGGTTAGATCTAATTTTTATGTTATGGCCCTTTCGGAAGATTCATTATTGTGATGTGTACTGTGCACAATGATTCGACCTCCCCGACCATAGGGAGTTAGAATCTGATTCGACCTCCCCTACCATAAGGAGTTAGAATCACCCCGAAGATGGCCCTTTCGGATTAGTCTTGCATAGTTAGTGAGATAAAGAATGATTTTTGAGATAAAGAAAGGCTTTTGAGATAAAGAATGGTTTTCGAGATAAAGAATGGTTTTTGAATAGTAAAGAATTGTGATTTCAATTATGATTTATATATAATTGATTTTGTTGGAATTACCTTAAATGGTTAGTTATGATTTGATGAATTGAATTTCGAGATCAAAGTCATTTTATACAAATAATTTATATTATTGGCAATGAATATTTTGAGTTTTGGAATTTGATGAGTATCCAGATTTCCAAATTATTTGCTGTAATTTTTGTTAAGGTATATTATACTATGTTTTAAATTATAGTTATGCACCACTAAGTTCACCACTTAACGATAGCTTTGTATGCTGTCACAGGTGAAAAGAGCATAGAGCAATTGAGTAAGCTTCTTTGAAGAGACATTCAAATCAGCTCCAGGTATACCCATGTACACAGGTTTTGATGTATGCATGTAATAATATGTATGTAAATTATTTGAGTAGTTGTATAAAAACTCTTGTAAAATATTTTGGTATGTAATTAAATGTAAATTATTGTAAATATAAATTTGAGATTTCATTTACCTTAATAGTTTTGTAATATTAATTTTTGAGCATTGTAATCAATGAAATGTTTCTTTTATGATGAGGTTGGTTTGAAAATGAAATGATTGATTATTGAGATTGAATTGTGAGATGAAATGAAGTTTCTTGGAGTTGTATTTGAGAAAACATATTCAGAGTGTTTTCTTTTTCAGGTTTGAAGAACTGTTTTCTCAAAATACAGCGAGCTCTCTGCCAAAATTTTGAAAAAAATTTTATAACACCAGATTTTAGTCGATGATTTAAATTTCATGAAAATTATTTTAAAATCCCTTGTAGTATATCTAATGGGTTATCGGTAGGCGAAGTACGGTAATTCATTAGGTGTACTACGGGATCATGTTACATCTTACGGGGGAGTAGGGTGTGACAATATGTCCATGAGAAATAAGCGGTATTATATTTTGAAAATTTAATGAAAAATGAAATTAAAGATAAAATATGATTAAGGGAAATTAAGGGGTGGAAATTTGGGATAGTGGAAATTTATGAATAAATTAATGTTAAATTAAGTTAATGGAGCATTAGTGGCCATATAACACCACATGAGGACAGCATAATTTGCATCTTCTTCCTGATTTTATCCCCAGCTGAATTTGTCTTCCTCCATTAGAAACCTCCATGGCTGAATTTTAAAGCTCCCATAACTCCACCAATTTCAACTCAAAACCCAAGGCTCACTTCATTAAGTTTAATCCTCATATCACAAGGAAGCATTTGATGGTAATTTGAAGCAAGATTGGTGAGGTTTTAGCAAGCTCCAATAAGAGGTAAGTGCTTATTTTCTTCCCTTGCTTGACTAAAGTTTGTATTGAAGTTATGGAGAGTATTTTGGTTGAAAAATTTAAGGAATTAATTGAATTATTGATGGGCGTACCTTTTGGCGGCCATGTAAATGCATGGTTAGTGACTTATTTTTACTTGTATTTGATGGGAATTAAGGTTGATTAGAGTGTTTAAATGTATAAGAGTTTGATTACCATGGGTATAGTTTGAATAGGGTATGTGAAGTGAGATTGTGAATTGAAAATGGGAGCTTGAAGTATATGTGTAAATTGGGCAGCCTTGATGTGCTTAGGAAGGCCTTAAATTCATATATAATTAATGTTAATTTAAGAGCAATGGATTGTATTTTATGGATTTCGATTAGTTGAACTAGGTTTGGAGAGTTGAATTGTACTTGGACATTGATTAAATTGCTAGATACTTGATCAATTAAATTGTGGCTGGATATTGGTTGTATTGAACTATTGTTAGACATTTTATTTCATTAAACTTAGTTGTTGCTGGACAAATTACCAAATTGAGTTGTTTTTGGTCGTTTGACCAAATTGAAATGTGAATGGTAAACATTAGAAGTGTAAATTCTCAAATGCAGATTTAGGTTAGTAAGGGCAGTATGCAAATTGGACTATAAGTGAAAAATTGTGACCCCAATTGGTATGAGGCCAATTGGAGGTGAAACTAGGCACAAAATGTGCCAACTTTCATGTTGGAAGCCTACCTAAATTCTGTCCAGAAAGTGACATGAAAATTGACCAAATCCGGATTGGTAACATTGCAAACTTGAAAATTGACCATTTGAACAACAGTCAGTATTTTGGCCATAACTCACTCAAAACAGGTCCAAATGACTTGAACTTTATACCATGGAAAGCTTAGACATAGAGCTACAACTCTTATGCAGACGCCAAAGCCCAGAAATGAGCAGAACCAAGTCAAAATGCTTGCATAATTTGGGTTACAAAAACTGGCTGAATTGACTTTGACCTAAAAATGACCTAAACTTTGCAATATAAGTGCAACTTGACCAGTATTAGTAAAATGACCATAACATGGTCCATAGAACTCCAAATGACATGAAATTAGTCCCAAAATTTCAATAAGACATAGATCTACAATATTGGTAATTTGACCAAAACCCAAAAATTAAGGGAACTAGGTCAATTAACTTGATTAAATTGGCAAACTAAATCTGGAATTAGCACATTTGACCATAAAATCCAGAAAATTCAAATAAGCATATCTCCTACCAGAAGTGTCCAATTTAAATGAGCCACACCAATCTAGAAAGCTAAGAAAGAGACCTAAAATATTGTTGTAGACAACTTCCTCAAATTATAAATGTATAAGGTGAGAATTTAAGGTAAATCCATTGACCTAATTGAGGACCATGCCAATATAGGACCTTTGAGTCCAAGTAACAATTTATCTATAAAGAATTTTACAAGAATTGAAAATTGGTAAGCAAAATTTCTAGTTGTCCCTAAGACATAGGGAAACAATACTTGTGAAGAATGCTAGACCTCAATGTGATTACAAACAGTCCAAATAAATGAGTAAATTCAAAACTGAAAATGCCTAAAAAGGAAACTAAAACTTAGATTTGACCTAGTTATGGTTAATTAACTATAACTTGAGCTATACAACTCCAAATGGAGTGATTTAAAAAGGAAATTAAAGAAGGCACAATGAGAAACAATTTAATGAAGAGAAATCTATTAAATTTACACTATAGCTTAGTCCAATAGACAGTAAACATTGGCTATGAAATCTAGAAAATGGCAATAAAATGCAATAAGCTTTAAAATGAAACTGGTAATATATACCAATACCTAGAGACTATAAAATATGACAAATCGGGAACATTAAAATTAATTCACCTAGTGTGTATTAATGGTTAACATTGTAGGTTGACTAATGAAATGAATTGAAGGGAATAGTACCAAGAAAATTTAGATATTGGATCTTATTGTTAGAAACAAGTTAACTGAGTACTGAAACACTTTAAATTGTGTGTTTCAGTTGAAAAGGATATTGAGAAGCATAAGGAACATTGAGCCAAGGACTAGAGGCGACTCAGATCAGGTCTGTGCACAATACTTTTTATATTCTCTGCTTTTACTAGAAACTTTATTTAGAGAAAGGAGTTATGAATAATTTTTTTATTGTTTTGGCTTTGGGAATTTTATTTGAGAATTATTGTGTTGCCTACTTTGTAAATGGCAATTTTGAGATAAAATGTGTTTAGTGGTATCAGGGCAAAGTGGGGATTGCGATACATAACACCTACGATTCTTAGGAACTCTCACGCGTGAACTGTGGCAAAGCGTGACTCTCCGCCCAGGAGCTTACACGGATGGCGATATGTAATGCCTGCAAGTGCTCTGATAAGTACACTATATTCCTCCTCCATTTATAGGGTGAGTATGACTATATTCTTCCCTCTTAGACTTGCTAGTCTGAGGTGAGTACGGATGAGTTCTCATTAGCTAGCTAGCCACCTCCCTCATTGATTTCGATTAGTGGGGTGAGTTTGCCTTGTTGTGGTGTACAACACGACATATTCAGAAAAGTTTGTGTCATGACCTAAGTTGTGTTATTGATTGGCAACACTGTGTTATTCAATTGTTTGATCAAATTTGTGTTATATGAGCTTTGATAATTGTGAATTATTTGAATTGTAAATTGTTAATAAAAGTTTTATATACTGCATTTTAAATTGTGCAACACTGAGTAAATTTTACTCAGCAATAGCTTTTTTATTACTGTCGCAGGTAGATAGACAGACAAAGCAGTAGAGTAGGCTGTTTGTGCTACACTTTGAGATTTTGCCGGGTATATTGAGTATACCACCTTTTTGTAATTTTTGTTGTAATGTATGTGCACTGTATGTATATATTGTACTTGGTCTTGAGTAGTTGTAAACTAAAGTTATAAATTATTTTGGCCTGTAAAAATGTTGTACTATAATTTTCTTATCTCAGCTTTGAAATACTCAGTCATTTTGCATTCTATTTTTGAAACTACTGAAAGTGATGTTGAGTTGAGTTTGACTTATGTTTGAGAAATTTGATTTGTGTTGAGCCATATTGGAGTTTGGGACTGAAACAAATATATTGGAAGTGTTTTCTACAGGTTTTTGAAGAACTATTTTGCTCAAAATACAGACGGCACTCTGCCGAAATTTTTATAAAAGTTGTGGCTATTTCAGACCTAATGTGTGATTTAACTTTGATTAAAAAGTTTTTACACCTGTCAAAAGTGCTCACCAGTTTAAAAAGAAGTAAGAAATTGTTTAAAATCCCTTATAGTGTATTTAATGGGTTACCGGTAGGTGAAGTACAGTAATTCATCAGGTGTACTACGGGATCATGTTACATCTTATGGAGGCATAGGGTGTGACATGTTTAGTGGTATCAGAGCAAGTTTTTAAAATTCTGTTTTAACCTGTAATTTGAATATTTTTCCTTCACATTACAACTGCTCAATGTCATGGTTTGATACATACAGTACATTACATCATAAATATGATATAATGGAGAGAAATCTCCTTGTATTGGTTGTATAAGAAATAGAAAATCCTGTGAAAAGATATGGAAGAGAAGAATAAGACAATAGAACAGTCTGTGACGGCGGAAGTACAAGGTGAGGCCCTAGCTCCTCAGAGAGTAGAAAGTCTGACTTTACCAGCCCCACCTGTAGAAATTATTGCACAAATGACCCAGCAAATGACCACTTTCTTTCAACAAATGGCTGATAATCTATCAGCCCAAGCCCAAGTACAAACCCAACCCCACAAGGGTAACGTGAAATAGAGAAAAGGGAGAAACCTATGAGTCAGAGCTCGAATAGTCATTTGGGAAATAAAGACAAGACATAAAAGAACAATTTCCTTTCAGGAAATGGGGCCAAACAGTGGCCACAAACTGTCTAAAGTGATATGCAAAGTTAAAATCTCGAAATTAAACCTAAAAAAAGGTTTTTGAAAAACATTATTGGCTTATCCCTACTAAGTCATTATATGCTAAATTACTTGAAACAGGTATGTGAGACCCACTTTCCCACTGTACATTGACATGGAAATTTCATTATCACTACATGCTAAATCACATGAAATAGTGATGTAGAACCCACCTATTCCACAATACATGGACATGAAGATTTTGTTAGACAATTAATAATGCTTAATTGCTCAAAGTAAACCTAGGCTTATGTCTATTGTATGGATCAATTGGTATACCAATTAGGGATTACAGATAGCAGTACTGCCTACATGGAAAGTCATGGATTGACAATATATGGTTGATATGATTTTAAAAGACAATGAATATCGGTATCAGGAGGCTTACAGGGACGGCGATATGTAACGCCTGCAAAGTGCTCTAATAGGTACCACCCAAGGGCTTGTATATGTAACGCTTGTAGGTGCTTTGATAGGTACCCTTAATTGTCACCAAAAACAGAGAAGGGGCTTGCAGGGATGGCGATACGTAACGCCTGCAAGTGCTTTGATAGGTTAGTTGGGTTAGATAAGATGTTAGAAAACCTAGTCCATGAGGAAAACCTAGTCCATTGATATAACTTTATAAGACAGAGAAGGAAATAAGTGTATAGATAAGATGTTAGAAAACCTAGTCCATGAGGTTATAACGTAGTGACTATGTAATGTTCTCGATGTTTGTATTGTAAGCTGCAGATTACAGTACCGATATGGGATTATTGTGTAGAGCTATGTGCTTCCTCGTGGTATACCAAGATAAGAATGTTTGTAAGTAGTCTTTGATTTGGTATAGAAGAGTACCATTACAGGAAATAAATATGAAAATTTTAGTTAGAAATTGAAAACTTTAAAACTAACTTATCGAAAGGTTACTATTAGTCAGTGACTCGGTTACACTAATGTCAGCTACCGATACAACAGGAATTACTATAAAATTTGAGATTTTAGTATGACTATAAATTAAAAAGAATACCTTGAGGATGAAGATATCTAGACCTCGATATGGAGTCTTATAGTTATTTTGATATTTTGTCAGAAATAAATGATTTAGGCATTTTAGACATTTGTGTGAGATAAATGTAAAATACCTAGACGAGGGCAAGTTAACAGGATTAGAGTAAGTAAAGGAGACGGAAGGACTAGTAAGGATTCTAGCATGAGAAATCAAGGAACTAATGAATAAGAGAATTTCACGAGTGGAAACATAAAAGTCAAAGGACCCAATAATGGGAAAGTGAGTAAAATTATGATATAACGATATCAGTTATATGAATCCGATAAATTATTGAAAATTGATAGATAAAACAGTTGTGGAAGTAAAAATTTGAACAGTTGGTTCAGATGTAACAAAGAAATGTTACGAATATGAGTAAGATTGTTGACTAGAATGGTCAGAGGACAAATGATTAGATAAATAATTCTAACATGACCACAATGGTCATTCGATAAGGAAACATGAATTGAAATATTAGACAGAACGATAGTAAGAGAACATTAGTGTTATACGAACAAATTAAATGTTGTATTAGATTGTTAAAAGTCTTACACAAACTTAAAGGAAAGAAGATTATATGATTGTATAGAAAAGAGAAAAATTAAGTTCTCACTCCATAGGATCACACAAGGTCCTAGAAAGAATGGATTCGTTAATACACAGAATTGCTTACCTCTAAAAAGTGAAATGAATTTAAATTCAACGTATGATGGAAAAACTCATAAAGATCATAGCACATGAGGTGAAGTAGCTGAGAAATAAATGTATATGTTTAGTTAAGGTGTTATGGACCATCATCCAGGCTAGGAAGTTACTTAGAAACGAGAGGAGGATATGTGGAGGCAACACCCACAGTTGTCCAAACGATAATAAAATAGGGGAAACTCCACTGGTTTCTCTGTTAGAAAAATAATTTATATTAAAATATAACGAGTTCAAAATTATTAAAGAAATAAAGTAAGATAAGTTAGGGTGCTCCGGCACTGAGTGTGACATGCCTTGCTTGGCTACACTGTAGATGGGTGAGGGGTGTCATATTTATTGGTATCAGAGCATGGATTAGGCATTCCTAGGCATAGATAGATGGAAAGGGATAGTGTGCATAACATGCATTGCATTCATATGAGTCGAGGTGACACTAATGCAGATCCATTTTCTCTGGTAAGGTGAAGAAATAAGGAAGTAACAGCTCCTCTATTATTTACATCAGGTAAATTTCGAGGACGAAATTTTTGTTAGAGGGGAAGAATTGTAACACCCTCACTATAGCAATTCCGTACATTCTACTATTTCGGTTACCGGTGTTGGTCCAGATAGCTAGAACATTTGGAAAAATATTTAGACTAGAGTGAGGAGTCATAAATAACTCAAATAATAATAAGAAAAATTTAGGAAAAATTTTAGAAATAAAATACAACAATATTAAATTAGCCGATGCCCTAGCAATGGGTAACCCAGTGGGAAGTTGCAGTCCTCGCAGCTAGAAGCCCTAAACCCGGAAGAAAATTAATGAAATAATTTTTAAGACTCTAGAGAAGAGTCATTGAGGTTTCTATGGCATTAGAATGCCAAGAAAAGGTTTAGAAAACATTTTCGATCGGTACAGACGATTTTGGCTCTATAAGCTAAACGGAGGGCATTTTGGTCATTTTATCTTCGGAGATGATTTTTCACCGACTTGTCCAGTTAAGTAAATAATTATTATGACATAAAATATGAATAAATATTGCTAAAAATTTAATTGAAAATGAGTAGAAAAGAAAAGAAAAGAAAAGAAAAAGAAATAAAATTTGAAATTATGACATCACATGATGTCATTACAATGCTCCCACCCAATCATATTGTGACACCTATCTATAAACATAAATAAAAGCATAAAATGGGTAGAAAAATTGAAAAAGTAATCTATTTCTTCTTCCTTCTTCCAACCATAACCCACTTCATTTCTCTCTTCCGCCATTAAAAACTTCAACCAAGCTTCATCTCACCTACTAAATAACCTCAAAAGCCCATCTTCCCTTCACAAAAACTTGTCATCACCACTAGAGTAAGACTTGGGTAGCAAAAAGAAGTGAAAATAAAGGAGTTTTTCAAGCTTGGATTGACACACAACAAGGTTAGTGCTAATTCATCCTTAAAACTTTGTATATATATCATGTAGAGTATGAAATAAGGGTGAAATTAAGAGAATTGAAATAAGTTTTGCATGAATAAATTCCACCAATTTCGGCAGCCTTAGGATACATTAGGGTTTCATTGATTAGATTGAGTTATAGTTGTACATTGCTGCCATTGAACATAAATTAGATGCTTTGATTAATTGATTGAATGTATATGGAGAATTGAAATGGTAGAGTAGGGTTTGGGCACAAATTTAAGATTTTGTTTATGTATTGATAAAAAGAAGTTGTAATGGTCAATTAGTGACCATTTGGTCATGTTTGAGTAGGAAATTGAGTGAATTGTGCCAGGGAATGGAGGTTAGGCATGCTATTCAATGTGCCCTACAGGTCTAGATGTGAGTCCAGCATGTTTGGGCAGCTATAACTTGAGTTGTGTAGGTTCAATTGGTGCAAGGCCAATTGGACATGAAATTAGACACATAATGGCACAACTTTGATGAAGGAACCCTACTCAAAAAACAAACTTAGGATGCCTTAAAATTTGAGCAAATCTGGGTAACTTACAATTTGCCTGGGCAAAATGACCAAATAAATAGTGTTTATTCATTTGGTCATAACTCAGTGTAGGAAGGTCCAATTGACCTGAAGTTTATATCAATGGAAAGCTGAGGCAATTTAGAACAACTTTTATGTTTAACACAAACTCTAATTCTGGACTTAACCAAATGAAATTATTGGCCAAAGTTGAACTACCAAATCTGGCAGAATGGTATTTTGCCCAGAATTTCTGGGTAGATACCAATCTGGCCAGCCTTGCTCAAAGCGGCATATCTTGAGCTAGAAAACTCCAAATGGGATGATTCAACAAGTGAAATGTAACTGGACACAATAAAGAATAACTTTGATTTAGAACACTTGGCTAAATTCTCACTGTAGAATGCCTAATGGAACTGTGAACTCTAGCACCCAAAACTGAAATTTTTGATTTATTTTCCATTGGTTAGAAGTATAGATTGGCAACTAATGCCAATACTTTTGGTAACCAAAATGTGGTAAATCTATGTGATTAAAACTCATGTAACTATTATATATGAGAAAACCAATATTTTGACTTAAATGACTAAAGGAATAGTAACCTCACATGTTAAATATAAATATTTAAGAAATAACTTTGTAGTATGCCCTAGTAGGCCTAATGTGATTGGTTTGGATAGGTTGGCATGCCAATAGAGTTCTGATAGCAGTACTGCATATGATGTATAGCTCCATGCTATTCTGTGATATGACAGCCTATGGCTATACTGATTATGATGTTATACTTGGCTTTATGCCTTATTGCTTTTATGGCTTATTAGCCATTCTGTTTGCACACCGGGAGACACATTGTGACCGATGGTGTGACGGCCTGAGGTACCTGGTACTTAGTGCTAGTTTACCCGTTTATCCAATCTGATCAATTTGTATAGGTTACTTAGGCATGGAAAAGTATAAATGTAATTGAATTGATTATTAAAGGAAGTAAGGAAATTAAATTGGGACGAATTGAACCTGGAACATGATTAAGCTGTGTGTGATTTATTGATATGTATTGTGAGATTGTGAAATTGATTTAAACTCTCATTGACATATACTGTCTATTGAATTCAACCATGATCTGACTTATTAAAAAATATTGTGATATTGACAAATGGAGTTTAAATTCTTATGGACAATTACTGTCTTGAAATTGACTATGGTTTTAAGTATCCACTATTTACATGACTTATGAATTGTGAGTTAAATTGTATTTGGTTAATGTTGTGCACCACTGAGACATTGTCTCAAATGATAGCTTTTATGGTCGCGCAGTAGAAAGACCGACAGGGCAGCAGATTAGGCTGCTAGTACCTCCAGCGAGAGATTACCGGGTATAATGAATATACCAGTATTTTGTATTTTGTAATGTAATGTATGTTCACTGTATGTACATATTGTTTTTGGTTTTGAGCATTTGTAAATTAAAATTGTACATTGAAGTTGCAAGGTAAATTATGAGATATTTTGACTTGTAAAAATTGTATTACATTTTCTCTATCTCAGTCTTGAAAAATTACTGTGAATTTGACTTGAGAACTGTGTTGGGTTGAGAAAAATGTTGAAGCTGAGATTTGGAAATTTATTGAAGTGCTTTTTATAGGTTTTCTGAAGAACTGTTTTATCCCAAATACAGATGGCACTCTGCCAAAATTTTTACAGAAATTCCAAATAATTCAATGTGTTAGTTCTATCACTACAATTTAAAAAGGTTTTTAATACCTGTAAATAGTGCTCACCACTGTAAAAGAAGTAAGAAAAGTTTTTAAAATCCCTTATAGTGTATTTAATGGGTTATTAGTAGACGGAGTTGGTAATTCATTAGGTATACTACGGGATCATGTTATGTCTTACAGAGGGGTAGGGTGTGACATGTTTTGGTGGTATCAGAGCAAAGTTTTTAAATTCTAATTTCACCTGTTATTTGAATATTCTTTCTTCATAATACAACTGCTCAATATCATTGTTTGATACATAGAGTACATTACATTATAAATATGCACTAACGGGAGGAAATCTCCTTGTGTTATTGGTTCAGGAGATCTAAAATCCTCACATTGACTATGGAAGAGGCTGATCGTTCAGTCGATCAATCTATTGAGGCTGAGGTGCAAGGGGATGCCCCAAGCCTACAAAATGTTAGTGGTTCAGCAGCACTAGCCCCTGCAGTACCGCAGTTTCCTGCTCAGTTCGCTCAGCAGATGGCTGTAATATTCCAACAAATGGCTGGTAATGTGCCTACTCAAGTCCCAATACAGACACCAGTGGTACAACCACAGTCTCCTACTAGGCAGTATGATAAATTGATGAAATATGGGGCTACAGAGTTCAAGGGGACAGTAGATCCTCTAGAAGCTGAACAGTGGTTAGAAAGGATGGATAGGGTATTCAAGAAGCTACATTGTACAGAAGAGCTCAGATTTGAATACTCAGTGTCCTTACTACAGGGGGATGCTTATGATTGGTGGAAAACCATTCCCCACAGTCTAGTAGAACCTGCAGTGCTAACATGGAATGCCTTTCTCAGGGAATTCAGACAGAAATATGTCCCTGATGCTTATGTGGACCAGAAGCTGCAAGAGTTCCTACATCTGAAACAGGGGAACAGATCAGTGGCTGAGTATGAAAGAGAATTTTCCCGCCTTAGCCATTATGCAGTGAGTCTACTCTCTACCAGCAGGGAGAGATGCAAGAGGTTTGAAACTGGCTTGAAGCCCAGTATCAGAGTACAAGTGATCGGCTTCAAACACACTAACTTCTCTGAACTTATTTCTCAAGCTTTAGAGTTGGAAAGAATTGAGATTGAGACTGCTCCTGAGAGAAAGAAATCAGAGAAGACAGAGAAAGAGGGAAAATCAGTAGAACAGAGTTCCAGTGGTCATACTGGGAAGAGGAAGAACTATGGGGGACATGGCAGAGGTGGCAAGAAATCGGGTAGGGGAAGATATTCAGGACAGAGACCTCCCCTATATGGTCAGCAGAGTACCAGAAGTTCCTACCCTCCCCGCCAATGTGAAACTTATGGAAAAAATCATGGTCGGATATGCTATAAGGCTATTGGAGCCTGTTATAACTGTGGAGGCATAGGACACTTTGCCAAGGACTGCACCAGTAGTCACAGAGTTGGACCACCTCCTACCACTGCAGAAGGGTCAGTTCAGAGCCCTGTCACCAGAAGTTCACAACCACCTAGCAGAGGTAGAGGCAGGGGTAAAGGTAACCCAGCAGGCAGCCAAGGCACAGTGAAACATTCAGAGCAAGACAGTGCTCCGGTCAGAGTCTATGCAATGAGACAGAGGGAAGAGGCCGAGACATCTGATGTTGTGGCTGGTACCTTCTCAACTTTTAACCAAAATGTGTTTGTGTTATTTGATCCGGGCTCTACCCATTCTTATGTGAGTGCTAGCATCATTGATTGCATTGCTGTTCCATGTACAAAAATGGACTTTGAGGTGCTAGTAACAAGTCCACTAGGACAGGAAGTCAGGGTTAATAGAATGTATAGAGATTGTCCTTTGGTGATCCAAGGACACACTTTCCTGTCTGATTTCATTGAAATGCCCTTCAGTGATTATGATATCATCTTGGGCATGGATTGGTTAGCTAGGCATCATGCCATGATTGACTGTAGGCTGAAGGCAGTCACTTTTGGCCTTCCTTAGTATAATGATGTGGTAATACATGGGGAAAGGCAGTTAATGCCATCAAACATCATTTCGGCTGCACTAGCCAGAAAGATGATCAGAAAGGGGTGTGAAGCCTATTTGGCACATGTGGTAGACACCCAAGTGGGGAGTCCAGCATTGAAGGACATCCCTACAGTACATGACTTTCCAGATGTGTTTCCTGATGAATTGCCAGGATTACCTCCAGAAAGAGAAGTGCAGTTTGAAATTAATGTTATGCCTGGTGTGGATCCAATCTCCATAACGCCATACAGAATGGCACCAGCGGAGTTGAAGGAGTTGAAGATACAGTTGCAAGAATTACTTGAAAAGGGCTTCATCCGCCCTAGTGTGTCACCTTGGGGAGCACCAGTGTTGTTTGTTAAGAAGAAGGATGGTACTCTCCGTTTATGCATTAACTACCGACAGTTGAATAAGGTGACAATAAAGAACAGATATCCATTGCCTCGCATTGATGATCTGTTTGATCAGTTGAAAGGTGCAGCTGTATTCTCCAAAATTGATCTGCGATCTGGTTATTATCAGTTGAAGGTGCAAGAGCAAAGTATTCCAAAAACTGCTTTTAGAACTCGATATGGCCACTATCAGTTTCTAGTAATGCCATTCGGGTTAACAAATGCTCCAGCTGCTTTTATGGATCTGATGAACACTATCTTCAGACCATATCTTGATCAATTTGTGGTGGTGTTTATTGATGACATTTTGATATATTCAAGGAATGCAGAGGAGCATGACAGACATCTGCGGATTGTACTGCAGACTTTAAGGGAGAAACAACTATACGCCAAATTGTCGAAATGTGAATTTTGGCTGAAAGAAATCTCCTTTTTGGGACATGTTGTGTCAGCTGAAGGGATCAAGGTAGATTCCAGCAAGGTAAAAGCTATCCTTAATTGGAAGCCACCCAGGAACATCATAGAAATTCGCAGTTTTCTGGGTTTAGCTGGATATTACCGTCGGTTTGTGAAGGGGTTTTCTATGTTATCTTCTCCACTGACCAAACTGCTTCGGAAAGATGTAAAATTTCAGTGGACAGATAAATGTCAGCAGAGTTTTGATGAGTTGAAGAGGTGTTTGACTGAAGCTCCAGTCCTCACTTTACCTACTCCGGGTAAAGAATACACAGTTTATAGTGATGCTTCTCACAATGGGTTAGGCTGTGTACTAATGCAAGATCGGAATGTCATTACTTATGCATCACGCCAGCTGAAACCGCATGAGAGGAATTACCCAACACATGATCTGGAGCTAGCAGCTATTGTTTTTGCTCTGAAGATCTGGAGACACTATCTGTATGGAGAGAAATGCTACATTTACACAGATCACAAGAGCTTGAAGTACTTAGGCACCCAGAAGGAATTGAATTTGAGGCATAGGAGATGGTTAGAACTCATTAAAGACTATGATTGCTTAATAGACTATCAGCCAGGGAAAGCAAATGTAGTGGCTGACGCCTTAAGTCGCAAGACTATGGCAAGTCTTAGAGTTTCTCCTTCGTCCATGGTATGTGAATTGAAAGCACAGCATGCCAGTTTAGAGATTGATGATGAGGGACAGACAGTAGTTGCATGGCATGTACAGCCAGTGTTGATTGATCAGATCAGAATGGCTGCTCAGAGTGATGAAAAATATCAGAAGCTACTGAAAGAAGTCCAGCAGGGCAAGAAACCTGAATTCTCTGTGAGAGAGGATGGTTTATTGCTACATCAGGGTAGAATGTGCGTTCCTAGTGATGTGGAATTGAGACAAATCATTATGAAAGAAGCACATGAGTCTCCATTTGCTATGCACCCTGGTGGAACTAAAATGTATAGAGGACTGAAAGAGCATTACTGGTGGATGGGTATGAAAAGAGATATAGCTGAATTTGTTTCCAAATGCCTAACTTTTCAGCAAGTAAAGGCAGAACATCAAGTTCCAGCTGGTTTGTTACATCCTTTGTCAGTACCAGAGTGGAAATGGGAACGAATAACTATGGATTTTGTTACAGGACTTCCAAGGACACAGAGTAGTCATGATGCAATATGGGTTATAGTTGATGATTGACCAAGTCCGCTCACTTTTTGCCGCTCGGATGGACTATAGCTGGAAAGATTGGCCGATTGTACATATATGAGATTGTAAAATTGCATGGAGTGCCAGATCAATTGTGTTCGACAGAGATCCTAGGTTCACTTCTAGATTCCAGGGTAGTCTTCAGAGAGCCCTAGGAACTAGATTGAACTTCAAAGACAAAGATTCCACCCACGCATGCATGGCCACCCGAGAGGGTTATTCAGACATTGGAGGATATGCTACGGGCTTGTGTGATTGAATTTGAAGGTAGTTGGGATACACACTTGCCTTTGATTGAGATTGCTTATAACAACAGCTACCAATCAAGCATTGGGATGCCTCCATATGAAGCTTTGTATGGTAGAAAGTGCAGAACTCCCCTATGTTGGGATGAGGTAGGTGAAAGGAAGATGATTGGGCCGTAAATTGTTCGTAGATAGAGGAAAAGATCGATTGATTAGAGATAGACTCAAAGTCGCAGACTGCATCGTAAGTCCTATGTTGATATGAAAAGAAGAGATATTGAGTACGCATTGGGTGATAAGGTATTCCTCAAAGTTTCTCCTTGGAAGAGGATTATGAGATTTGGCAGAAAGGGGAAATTGAGTCCTCGTTTCATCGGACCATATGAAGTTCTGGAAATAGTGGGTCCTTTGGCATATCGGTTAGCATTACCTCCAGAACTAGCAAGGATGCACAGTGTCTTCCATGTGTCCATGTTAAGGAGGTACAGATCTGACCCATCTCATGTACTATCAGTTGAAGAGATTGAAGTAAATCCAGACCTCTCATATGAGGAAGAACCCATAGAAATTCTGGCTTATGAGGTGAAGCAGCTGAGGAACAAACAGATACACCTGGTTAAAGTGCTGTGGAACCATCATTCAGGCCAGGAAGCTACTTCGGAACGTGAAGAGGATATGAGGAGACAATACCCACAGCTATTCAGAGACTAATGCCAGGTAAAATTTTGAGACGAAATTTATCTAAGGGGGGGGAGAGTTGTAACACCCCAAAGTTCGGTAGTGCGTTCTACTGCTCCGGTGACCAGTGTTGTCCGGACAGCTAGGATGCCTAGAACTACACTTCAATATGAGTGAGGAGACATAAAATAATGAAATACAAGAAAAGAAAATACAAGAAAAACAAAGGAAAAATAATAGCAAAGAAATGTGATCAAGTTAAGCGAGCCGGGAAACCTAGCGATGGGGGACCGCACCGGGAAGTCACGGCTTGGACCGTTGACTAGCCCTGGACTGCGGGGAACCCTGGAAAACATTTTTAGGACTTAAATAGAGCCTTATTGAAGAATAAATATCATTAGAAAGATCAAAGAAAAATTAAATAATTAGTACAAAGAAAAGTGAGAAATTGAAAAACGGACAAAACTCGGTGTTACCGAAAAATCGGGAATGCAACCCGAACAGGGGCATTATGGTCATTTGACATATCGAATTGTCTTTTGATCTAAATTTCCATTAAAAATAAATAATATTACACTTAGAAAATGAAATGAAAAATTAATTTGGTGGTACCTAAAGTAAATAGCTAAAATCATGGGTTAATGTGGGATAAATGAACAATTAACATATTATATGATTTAATCTTAGTTAGTGGACCACTAGGGATTTAATTAAACATAAAAATACTGATGTAAGTCCACTATACCCATCAGAATGTTCATCTTCTTCATTGTACCAAACCAGCCGAATTGAAGAACCTAGAAACCTCTATGGCCGTTTTATGTAAAGCTTGATCCATCCCTCCATTTCATCTCCAAACACTTAGGTCCCTTCATGAAAAATTGTCTACACATCATAAGGAAGAGCTTGATACCAAATTTAAGAAGTTTAATCAAGGTTTGGCAAGTTTCAACCATAAGGTAAGTTTACATTTTTTAGGATTTCTTTGTTAAACTTTGTGTACATGTTATGGGTGTTGGTTTTGTGAAGGAAATTTTTAAGTTTGAAGAGTTATTGAGATATCCATTTTTGGGCTGCCATGTATACATGTATTGATGAAGTATTTGTACATATATTTGATGAGAATTATGTTGGTTATGGTGATTTAATATCCTAGTGAATTATTTCATATATATATGGTGATTTTTGCACTTGGATGGAAAATTGATGAATTGTGGAAAACTTGGTGTTGAGGAAGTTTTCGGCAGCCTTGAGATTCTTGAATAAGTGTATATGTTCATGAAAGTATTGGCAGAATATTGACCTTGAGAGTTGATGGATATGTGTATAGATTGATTGTGTAAGTATATGTAAAAATTTGTAATGGTTAGGTGTATATGTGATTGTACTTAGAACTTGTAAATGTGAGCTTTAATTAGTGTATTGAGGATAATTGCAATCTGCCCAAAGTGATGTTAATGTAAAATGGATTATGGTTTTGGTAATGTGCCAAAACAAAAATTGTAAGGGGAGTGGACATATAGCAATTAAATGTGTAATGGATGCATGTATAAGCAAAGCAATTAAAGGCAGTATGCAATTCAGTCAATAACTTTAAATGTGTAACCTCAATTGGTATGAGACCAATAGGAGGTGGAACTAGGCACAAAATGTGCCAACTTTCATTGAGAAAGCATACCAAAATTCTGCTTGCAAGGTGACCCAAGAAAATGACCAATTCGGATTAGGTACAATTAGGACCTGAAAAATGACCAATTGGGCAGCAGTGAGTGTTTAGGCCATAACTCATTCAAAACAGGTCCAATTGACCTGAAATTTTAACCATGAATAGTGAAGACCCATACTACAAGTCTTATGAAGACACCAAAGCCCAGAAATGACCAGAAGCAAGTCAAAAAGCTTGCACAAGTTCGGGTCCAAAAACTGGCCGAACCAAAGTTGACCAAATTGACCTAAAATTGACCTAACTTGATGCCATTTGACCAGCAATAGTGTAATGACCATAACTTGGTCTACATAACTCGGATTGACCTGAAATTTTGCCCCGCGTGCAATAAGACATAGATCTACAAGTTTGTAGTTTTGACCAAAACCCGAAAACCGAGGGAACTAGATCGTTCGGCTAGGTCAAACTAGTATCCCGAAATCCAGCAATTTGCAATGAAATGCAAGAAAACACAATATACATAGAATTGAGTTTGGTAACACGTACCAATCCTAAAACATTATCGAATGTGACATATTAATGACACTACACCCTAATTTACCTAAAATGCATCGAGGGTCGGTATATTAGGTGATTAAGCAAATAAAGGTATTCAGTGAATAATTGAGTTCAGTGAATTACTTATCGAACATTATCGTTAGAGACAGTTTAATTTAGTACTGAAACACTTCAAATTGTGTTTCTCAGTTACCAAAGACTCAGGAAAAGGGAAGGAAGTACTGAGTCCAGAACCGGAGATAGTTATCAGAGGTTTGTGCACAACAACTATTTCTTTTGAATTATTTTCAATTGAAATAAATATTGACTATTTGTATATTATTGTTTTAAATTGTGGAAATGTATTTGAATGAATATTTATTGCTTGAAAAGCATTGTAAATGATTTGAAACTGTGAGAAATTATTTGAATGACATTGATGGATACTTATTGATTTAAAAGCATTGGAAATGGTTTGAAACCACAGCTATCATGTATATTGATTGTATTCCTTATTAGCTTGTCTAGTGGGACGAATTGAATTCCCTCCGTCAAGTGTTGAGGTGTGTGCCTGTTGAGGACGAATTGGATGAGTACTCATATTTTTGCTAGCTAGCTATGTTATTCCTCATTAGTCATCGACTTTTGGGACGAATTGAATACCTCATTAGCCATCGGCTTTTGGGACGAATTGAACCTGGAACATGATTAAGCTGTGTGTGATTTATTGATATGTATTGTGAGATTGTGAAATTGATTTAAACTCTCATTGACATATACTGTCTATTAAATTCAACCATGATCTGACTTATTGAAAATTATTGTGATATTGATAAATGGATTTTAAATTCTTATGGACAATTACTGTCTTGAAATTGACTATGGTTTTAAGTATCCACTATTTACATGACTTATGAATTGTGAGTTAAATTGTATTTGGTTAATGTTGTGCACCACTGAGACATTGTCTCAGCGATAGCTTTTTATTGCTGTCGCAGATAGAAAGACCGACAGGGCAGCAAATTAGGCTGCTAGTACCTCCAGTGAGAGACTACCGGGTATAATGAGTATACCAATATTTTGTATTTTGTAATGTAATGATGTTCACTGTATGTAAATATTGTTGTTGGTTTTGAGCAGTTGTAAATAAAAATTGTACATTGAAGTTGTAAAATAATTATGAATTATTTTGACTTGTAAAATTGTATTATATTTTCTCTATCTCAGTCCTTGAAAAATTACTGTGAATTTGATTTGAGAACTGTGTGGGGCTGAGAAAAATGTTGAAGTTGAGATTTGGAAATTTATTGAAGTGCTTTTTACAGGTTTTCTGAAGAACTGTTTTATCCAAAATACAGATGGCACTCTGCCAAAATTTTTACAGAAATTCCAAATAATTCAAATGTGTTAGTTCTATCACTTCAGTTCAAAAAGGTTTTTAACACCTGCAAATAGTGCTCACCACTGTAAAAGAAATAAGAAAAGTTTTTAAAATCCCTTGTAGTGTATTTAATGGGTTATCAGTAGACGGAGTTGGTAATTCATTAGGTATACTACGGGATCATGTTATGCCTTACAGAGGGGTAGGGTGTGACATGAACCCCTTATCAAGCAACTCTTGCAACTGAGTTTCAACTCCCTTAATTCAGTGGGTGCCATCCTATAAGGAGCAATGGAAATGGGTGTTGTACCCGGCATTACCTCAATAGCAAACTCGACTTCCCTTTCTGGTGGTAAACCAGACAACTCTTTAGGAAATACATCTGGGAAGTCTCTTACTGTGGGTATATCATTCAGGTTTGGCTTAGCTTGCCTAGTATCAACCACGTGTGCTAGGTAAGCTTCACAGCCTTTTCTCATCATTCTTCTTGCAATTGTGGCTGAGATAACATTGGACAGGAAATCTGTCCTTTCACCCATAACAGTGATCTCATTACCCTCAGAAGTTTTCAGAGAAATTCTCTTCAATTTACAATCAACTATTGCCTGATGACATGATAACCAATCCATTCCCAAAATCATGTCAAACTCGTGGAAGGGCAATTCAATTAGGTCTGCCGAGAATTCATACCCCTGAATCCTCAACGGGCAACCTTTATACACCTTATTCACTATCACACTGTGGCCTAGTGGATTTGTGACCAGAATGTCTTGATCACTCTCCTCTACTGGAACTCCCCTCTCTGTGGGTAGTTTGATGCAAATGTAGGAATGAGTGGATCCTAGATCCACCAATGCATGTACAGAAGTGTTGTAGAGGGAAAACGTACCCCTGATGACATCCGGGGCATCTTGCTCCTCTTGAGCTCTGATGGCATAAGCCCTGGCTGGTATTCTAGTGTCTGGCCTCTCAGTTGACTTGGATGTAGGCCTCAGTGATGGACTAGTTGCCTCAGGTTTACCAGGCTTACTACCTCTTTGTGGTGCAGGAGTAGGTCTGTCAGTTTGTGTTGGAGCAACAGTAGTAGTCCTTTTCGGACAATTCTTGATCTGGTGTTCTGTCGATCCACACCGTAAGCATGCACCAGTCACTCGCCAACACTCCCCTTTATGCCACTTCTGACAAGATCGACAGCGTAAGATGCGTGGATCGGTCCCCTAAACACCGTCCCTGGAGAGCTGCCCATTGATGGTGTGGGCTGGCCTCTCCTAGGTGTGAACTACGGTCTGGGCCCCTGAGACTAACCCTGACCCTGTGGTGGTCCTGAACTCTGAGCAGGAGGACCCTTACTCTTCTTACTGGGAGCAGAAAATGCACTGGACTGACCCGGACCCCTCTTTTGCTGTCTTTCCCTTCTATTTTGTTCATTGATTCTGACCCTTTCCACTTTTGATGTAGCATCCACCAGTTTAGAAAAATCCGTGATCTCCAGTGCTGTGATCATGACTTTGATGTTGTCATTGAGTCCTTCCTCAAACCGTCTGCACCTCTCTGCCTCGGTAGGGACTATCTCCCTCCCATACCGCTCGCCTAACAAACTCACACTCATACTCACCATCGACAACCGTCTCGTCTCAAACCGATGAATTCCTTCTTCGCTCTTCTAAATACACTTTACTAATATATTTCTTCCCGAACTCGTGAGGAAGAATTCCTGTGTGATCCGCTCAGTTGCACTCACCGTTACTGTGTCCCACCACTGATATGCATCATCCTGAAGTAGGGACACAACACCCACCAGATTCTGCTCGGGGGTGCAGTTTAGCTGTTTTAGTACTCTGATGGTTCTGTCCAACCAATTTTCTGCAGCCATGGGATCATCCTCCCTCTTCCCAAAGAAGTCTACAGCCCCATGTTTTCGCAATTTCTCTAAATGGGACTTCTGTGGGGCTAGTGGAGGTTGTGGCTGTGGTTGTGGTGGTGGAATTGCTCCCATCATTTGCCGATAGAATTTGGTCATTTGCTGGAATAGAGCAAACTGAGGTTGAGCAGGTGCCTCAGCTGCTGGTGGAGCAGATTCTCCCCTGCCCCCAGACTCAGCCCTTGGTGGAGCATGACTCTTCACCTCTTCATCAACTGCTCTTTGCAAAGCAGGATCCATATCCTATTCAAAATAAGAAAACAAACAGATCTGCATCAGTGTCACCTCAACACTTACAAATGCAATGCAATGGTATGTACTCTATTTAGACCCAGAAACGCCTAAACTGATGCTCTGATACCACTAAATGTGACACCCCTTACCCGTCTACAGTGTAGCCGAGCAAGTTATGCCACTTAGTGTGTCGGAACACCAATTCATGTTTCAATTTCAATTAATCCTTTTTAATTCATTTATTTATAATTTTTGATAAATCTAAATTTTTTCGCAAATTTTATAGAAAATCCGGCAGAATGCCGGCTATAAATTGGAAAAACAGTTTTTCAGAACCTGTTAAAAGCAGTTCCAATAATATCATCACATTATTCTCAATCAACCTCCAATATATTCTCAACAATTTCTCAATTCACTTCAGTATCTCAAAAATTCAATTCAATTCAAAACACAATCAACTCAATGAAAAATGCTCAATTTATTACTGAACATATTCCATAAATACTTACATCAAAAGCATAATTACATGAATTTATAATATATATTACAGAAGGTTACAAAATACAAAATATCAAAATATCAAAATGGCCTAATGTCCTACCAAATGCACTGCAATGTGAGGTGACTCTGAACTCTGAGTGCAAATATGAAGGCTCACCCTGTATGAGGCCTGCTGGACTCCCCAGCTATGTCTCTAGTACCTGCGCATGGCAAAAGCGACGCGCTAAGCAATTCTACTTAGTGGTGACAATATAAAATAAAATAGAAACATGTGTACAGAATGTATGTTTACATTTTTGGGTGAACTAAGTCTCAAATGTTTATTGCAATATTATTCAATTGAAGTTTGGTAAGATCTATTAATATTGCCCGAGTAACCTATACTAGTTGGATCGGATCGATAAACGGGTAACCGCATCGGGTACTAAGTACCTCGGACCATCACACCATCGGTCACATTGTGTCTCCGGTGTACAGCGACTAATAAGCTGTGATAATTATCGGGGATTAAACCCAAGTATAACAACTCAATATCATAGCCAAAGGCTATTATGTCACAGAATGGCATGAGAAGCCATGAAATAGAGAATGACATGAAGCTATATGCAGTACTACTAACAGAACCCTATTGGCATGCCAACCTATCCAAACCAATCACATTAGGCCTACTAGGGCATTTAACACTTTCATTTATATAATTCTTTGAAATTGAATTTTTATGATTACTATTCATTTCATTGGTCAACCAAAATGTTGAATTTTGCATTGAAAATAGGTAAATTAGTTTAAATATCATCAACATACCACATTTTGCATTTTAAACTTGTTGGTATTGGTTGCCAATACCATCTCTAAAATTAAAGTGAATTGGACAGAATTTTCAGTTTTCAAGCTTTGGGTTTACTGTTTCATTAGTCACCTTTGCAGTGGGAATTTGGAAAAATAATCAACATGAAAGTTGTTCCTTATTTTGTCTAGTTGAATTTCCTTTTTTGAATCACTCCATTTGGAGTTTTGTAGCTCAAGTTATGGCCTAAAAACCATAACTGGCCGGATTGGACAGATTCCAAAATTCTGGGTAAAATTGTTTTTGCCAAATTTGGTAACTCAAGTTTGGTTGGCAATTTGACTAGGTTATGGTCATAATTTGGGTCAGGTTTCTTCATGAAAGTTGTTGGTCTATACCTCAACTTGTTGCTGGTAAAATTTCAGGTCAATTGGACCTTGCTAGATTGAGTTATGGCCAAATGACCAAATACTGTTCATTTGGTCATTTTGCCCAGGCAGATTGCAGGTCACCCGGATTAGGGCAAACTTTTGGTGAAGTTGGTTTGGTTTTCTGGGCATGATTTCTTCACCAAAGTTGTGCCATTATGTGTCTAGTTTCATGTACAATTGTCCTTGCACCAATTGGACCTCTATAGTTCAAGTTATGGCTGCCCAAACCTACTGGACTCATGTCCAATTCTGCAGGTCACCTAGGGCAGCCACACTAATCTCAATTCCCACAACCCAATTCACTTCATTTTTTATTCAAACCAAACCAAATGGTCACTAATTGACCATTAAAGCCTACTTCCATCATCACATGATCAAAGTCTCATTCCTCAACCCAAACCCTAACTCAACATTTCAAAACCATGCATTATCATTGCATTTATCAATTCCCTTATGAGATACTCATAAAGGGCAGCCATACTAGCATGTTAACTCCCCAAAAATCATCACCATATTACCCTAACCATGGCTGCCAAAATTTAGGGTTTGCATACCGATGGTGTTTCATCAAATTTCTTTGTCATTTACACATGTTTATAGTTCTTAAACATGAAATTAAAGTGAAATTCAAGGTTTAGGTCACTAACCTCTAATGGAGTGAATTTCCCACTTGATCAAATTCATGTTTTCCTCTTTTTTTTGCTCCCAAAAGCTTCACTAGGATGTAAGAACAAATTTTTATATTGCTAGGTTAGGGTTTTTTGGGTAGAAGTTTGTAAAATTAAGCTTTGAAAAAGCTTGAAAATATTGGTTATGGAGAAGGTTCACGCAAGGAAGAAGAAAGGGAGTAAAAGGTCTGATTTTTTTGTTTATTTTCAGCCCATTTTGTCTTTTTAAACACATTTATGCCATGTGTCAACACTTGAGTGGGTGAAGGCACACTAATGACATCATGTGATGTCATAAATTCCCATTTAATTCATTTTTTTTTCTTTTCTACTTATTTTCAATTCAATTTTTAGTAATATTTATTCACATTTTATGTCATAATAATTATTTACTTAACTGGACAAGTCGATCAAAAATCACCTCTGAAGGCGAAATGACCAAAATGCCCTCCGTTTGGCTTAACGGGCCAAAATTGTCTGTACCGATTGAAAAATTTTTCTAAGTATTTTCTTGGCATTCTAATGCCATAAGAATCTCAATAACCCTTCTCTGGAGTCCCAAAAATTATTTTATAATTTTTCCCCTAGGTCTAGGGCTCCTAGTTGCGAGAACCGCAACTTCTCACTAGGTTACCCATCGTTAGGGCACCGGCTCATTTAACTTGGTTGTATTTTATTTCTAAAATTTTTTCTAAATTTTTCTTATTAATATTTGAGTTAATTTTGGTTCCTCACTTTAGTTTAAATATTTTTCCGGACGTTCTAGCTGTCCGGACAGACACTGGTCACTGAAACAGTAGAATGTATGGAGTTGCTACCGGGAGGGTGTTACATTTCGAGTTTCGGTCCAAACTATAAACTTGTAGGTCTATGTCTTATTGCATGCGAGGCAAAATTTCAGGTCATTCTGAGTTGTGTAGACCAAGATATGATCAATTTACCAATGCTGGACAAAATGCACTAAAATGGTAGTCTTAGGTCATTTTTAGGTCATTTTTACTTTGGCCAGTTTTGGTACCCGAACTTGTGCAAGCTATTTGGCTTGGTTATGACCACTTATAGGCTTTGGTGTCTTCATAAGAATTGTAGATCTATGTCTAAGCTATCCATGGTAAAAATTTCAGGTCAATTAGACTTGTTTTGAGTGACTTATGGTCATGCAAATGACTACTATTTATATGGTCAAAAATTCTGGCCTGCGCTTACCTATTCCGGATTTGGTCAATTTTTATGTTACTTTATGGATAGAATTTAGGTAGGCTTCCTTCATGAAAGTTAACACATTTTGTGCCTAGTTTCACCTGCAGTTGGTCTCATACCAATTGGAATCACACACTTAAGGTTCTAAGCTAAAATGTACACTGCCCTATTACACATTGTTCATCACTTACCAATTACATATTCTATACTTACCAAGCTAACTCTTTCATGCCAATTCTGGTTTGTACCATACCATTAACACACTTAACAACAGATTTTGGTCATTTTGGATAGCTTGTAACCATTCTCAACATACACATTATAACTCAGAATTTTCCAAGGTCCATTTACACAATTTAACCACATGAACATACCCCATTTACATATCCAATTCCAATCTATTATACACATATACATGCTGCTACCATAAACAACATAATTCAATAAACCAAACCATGAAACAACACATTTCAACTACACTTTAAAAGTTGCCGATTCACCTCATGAAAAATATCTCCTTCAAATTGCTTGCAAGCTCTTAAAACCAAGTGCACCATTACACATACACTTAATATACATTGTCTAAATCATTTCTATACACATAAACACTTAAATCAACATCTTAGACAACCATTTACAAGTGAAAACAAGCTACACATGGTGAGTTCCCATGGCTGTCGAAATGGCCTACCACCATTGAAACATCAAACTTCAAAACTTCTTCCACAAAACCACTCACCACAACATCCACTCAAAGTTTAATGAAATAAGAATGGAGAATACTCACTTACCACTTTTGAGGCTTGACCAAAACCTCACCAAACCTCCTCAAAATTGCTACCAAAATCATCCTTGCAAGGTGAGGATTAACTTTAAAGAAAGGACTTAGTGGAAAGGATGGCTTCAAGTGGGTTGCATGGAGCTTAACCAAAACGGCAATGGAGTTTCTCTCCCAAATGATTATCTGCTGGTTTGGCAAATGAAGAAGATAATGGAATATTCTGCCCAAAATCTGCTTAATGGTCCACTTTGAAAATGTTAGTGGAGCACTAAAATCATTTATAATATTTGTTTAATCAAATTTTCCATAATTTTCACATTTAACCCCTTTTCTTTCACTATTTAAATTATGGACCACCATTTTAATTTTCATGGTATTTCAAAATTTTAATATCATTTATTTTTAATGGACATTTAGGTTAAAAGGCAATTCGGATTGTCAATTGACCACAATGCCCCTATTCGTGTTGCTTTTTAGCTTTTTCAGTAACACCAATTTTTGTCAGTTTCTTGATTTTTTGTTTTTCTTTGTACTAATTATTTAATTTTTCTTTGACATTTTTAATATTATTTATTTTTCAATAGATATTTATTTAAGTCCGAAAAATATTTTCTAGGGTTCCCCGTGGTCCAAGGTTCGTCAACGGCCCACGCCGCAACTTCCCGGTATGGTCACCCATCGGTACGGTTTTGTCCGTTTAGCTTAGTTCCATTTTCTCTCTTTTATTTTTTTTTCTTTATTTTTTTCTTGTATTTTCCTCTATCGTATTTCACTATCTTATATCTCCACACTAATATTTAAATATAATTCCAAGCATCCTAGTATGTCCCGACATGAGACAACATCATAAAGAGAAACGAACTCTGAGAACATAGGAGTGTTACAATTCTCCCCCCCTTAAAATAAATTTGTCCATGAAATTTTGCCCAATAGCTGTCTTACAATATTCACACGTTTATTTTCTCCTTTCTATATGATCGTATAATCTTTTTTCCTCTGAATTTGTGTAAAACTTTTAACAATCTAATATAACATTTACTTTGTTTATATAGCACTAATCTTTTCTTACTATCGTTCCGTCTAATATTTCGATTCATGTTCCCTTTTTGAAAGACCATTGAGGTCGTGTTAAAATTATCTATCTAATCATGGGTCCTTTGACCATTCTAGTCAACAATCTTACTCACATTCGTAATATTTCTTTGTTATATCTGAACTAACTGTTCAAATTTTTATTTTCACAACTCTTTTTATCTATTAATATTCTATAACTTACTTCCTTTTGTACTAAACTATAACCTTTCAATATTCTAACTTTTGAGTTTTAAATCCCTAAATAGGATTTCTAAACTTATTTCTAACAATAAAATTTTGTCCTAACATAACTATAACAATATAGATGACATTGACAACTATTCTCATCTTGGTGTACTATCGAGTAGTACGTAGCTCTACACAGTAATCTCAAATCAGTACTGTAATCTACAACTTACAGCATAAACATCAAGAACATTGCATAGTCACTAAGATACATTCCAATAGATCAAACTTTCCTTTCTTTTATCCTTTTCGAATTCACTAATATCCGAAACTTATTCTGATTACAATATCCATTGAAAATTACTAACTATAACATCTTTGCCCTCATCTAGAGTAATTTTATTACTGCAATTTACTTTTATGTCCTCTTACCTTACATTAAGTAGGCTTGCCGTTTAGCTTTATAATTTATGGTGTGTTAAAAAATACTTATCACTGATAAACTCTTCCAGAACTAATTTCACTTATTATCACATTCCTTATCTTAAAAGACTAATCACTACTGCATCAAAATTTATTCCTATGTAATGGAATAACAACAGAACATCACAATAATGAATCTTTCAAACAGGCCATAACATAAAACTTAGATCTAACCTCTAATAAGAGGAGAATATAAGCCTGTGCACGTACCATGGTAATCAAAATACAACTAACTCCATTGTCTTCTCAACAAATGAGAGAGATGGGTAATAACCTAGTCAAGCATCTATAGTGAGATATAAAACAATATCACAATCCCTTTTGTGAGCATAAATCACAATACAATTCGATTCAAAGTCAATCCCAATATCCAATAATTTTTATGCTCATCATAATTCAAATAATAAATTTACATTTTTCCATGCAAATTGCCCATCACAATTCAAAACATATTCAATCAAAATTTTACAAAATATAATTTATTCAATTCACAACAATGCTTAATACTTATGGAAATACCATTTCACAAAGCTAAATTCATACATACTATAACAATTTTCAATAATCATTGAATTAAATCCAATGCTTGTTAAACATAATACATAAGAAAAATATATTATTTAATCATATGAGATATTTAGAACAAAATTAGTTAAAAACTAGTTGTGCACAAACTTGATTTGAGTCACCCCTAGGCCTTGACTCAATGTTCCTTATGCTTCCCAATATCCTTTTCAATTGAAACACACAATTTAAAGTGTTTCAATACTCAGTTAAATTGTTTCTAACAATAAAATCCAATACCTAAATTTTCGTGATACCATTCTCTTCATTTTATTTCATTAGTCAACCTATAATGTTGACCTTTAATGCACTCTAGGTGAATTAATTTTAATGTTCCCAATATGTCACATTTTAGAGCCCTTTTGTATTGGTATATGTTACCAATTTCATTTTCAAGTGTATTGCATTTTATTGCAATTTACTGGATTTCGGTGTACTATTTTGACCTCGCCGAACGACCTAGTTCCCTCATTTTTCAACTTTCGGTCCAAACTACAAACTTGTAGGTCTATGTCTTATTGCACGCAGGGCAAAATTTCAGGTCATTCTGAGTTGTGTAGACCAAGATATTGTCAATTTACCAATGCTAGACAGAATGCACTAAAATGGTAGGCTTAGGTCATTTTTAGGTCATTTTCACTTCGGCTAGTTTTGGTACCCGAACTTGTACAAGCTATTTGGCTTCATTCTGGCAATTTCTGGGCTTTGGTGTCTTCATAAGAATTGTAGATCTATGTCTAAACTATCCATGGTAAAAATTTCAAGTCAATTGGACCTGTTTTGAGTGAGTTATGCTCATGCAAATTATTACTGTTCATGTAGTCAAAAATTCTGGCCTGCACTTACCTATTCCGGATTTGGTCAAATTTTCTGTCAATTTATGGATAGAATTTAGGTAGGCTTCCTTCATGAAAGTTAGCACATTTTGTGCCTAGTTTCACCTGCAATTGGTCTCATACCAATTGGAGTCACACACTTAAGGTTCTAATCTAAAATGTACACTGCCCTATTACACATTGTTCATCACTTACCAATTACACATTCTATACTTACCAAGCTAACTCTTTCATGCCAATTCTGGTTTGTACCACACCATTAACACACTTAACAACACATTTTGGTCATTTTGGATAGCTTGTAACCATTCTCAACATACACATTATAACTCAGAATTTTCATAGGTCCATTTACACAATTTAACCACATGAACATACCCCATTTACATATCCAATTCCAATATATTATACACATATACATGCTGCCACCATAAACAACATAATTCAATTAACCAAACCATGAAACAACACATTTCAACTACACTTTGAAAGTTGTCGATTCACCTCATGGAAAATATCTCCTTCAAATTGCTTTCAAACTTTCAAAACCAAGTGCACCATTACACATACTCTTAATATACATTGTCTTAATCATTTCTATACACATAAACACTTACATCAATATCTTAAAAAACCATTTACAAGTGAAAACAAGCTACACATGGTGAGTTCCCATGCCTGCCAAAATGGTGTACCACCATTAAAACATCAAACTTTAAAATTTTTTCCACAAAACCACTCACCACAACATCCACTCAAAGTTTAATGAAAAAAGAATGGAGAATACTCACTTACCACTTTTGAAGCTTGACCAAAACCTCACCAAACCTCCTTAAAATTGCTATTAAAATCTTCCTTGCAAGGTAAGGATTAACTTTAAAGAAAGAACTTAGTGGAAAGGATGGCTCCAAGTGGGTTGCATGGAGCTTAACCAAAACGGCAATGGAGTTTCTCTCCCAAATAATTTTTGGCTGGTTTGCCAAATGAAGAAGATGATGGAATATTCTACCCAAAATCTGCTTAATGGTCCACTTTGAAAATGTTAGTGGAGCACTAAAATCATTTATAATATTTGTTTAATCAAATTTCCCATAATTCCCACATTTAACCCCTTTTCTTTCACTATTTAAATTATGGACCACCATTTTAATTTTCATGGCATTTCAATAATTTAATATCATTTATTTTTAATGGACATTTAGGTCAAAAGGAAACTCGGAGTGTCAATTGACCACAACGTCCCTATTCAGGTTGCTTTTTGGCTTCTTCGGTAACACCGATTTTTGTCGGTTTCTCGATTTTTCATTTTTCTTTGTACTAATTATTTAATTTTTCTTTGACATTTTTAATATAATTTATTTTTCAATTGATGTTTATTTAAGTTCCAAAATTATTTTCTAGGGTTCCCCGCGGTCCAAGGTTAGTCAACAGCCCACGCCGCAATTTCCAAGTACGGTCACCCATCGGTACGGTTTTGTCCATTTAGCGTAGTTCCATTTTCTCTCTTTTATTTTTTTTCTTTATTTTTTTCTTGTATTTTCCTCTATTGTATTTCACTATGTTATATCTCCACACTAATATTTAAATATAATTCCAAGTATCTTAGCTGTCCGGACAGACACTGTCACCGGAACAGTAGAAGACACTATAGAACATAGGGGTGTTACAATTCTCCCCCCCTTAAAATAAATTTCGTCCGCGAAATTTTACCCAATAGCCATCTTACAATATTCACACGTTTATTTTCTCCTTTCTATATGATCATATAATCTTCTTTCCTCTGAATTTGTGTAAAACTTTTAACAATCTAATATAACATTTACTTTGTTTATATAGCACTAATCTTTTCTTAGTGTCGTTCCGTCTAGTATTTCGATTCATGTTCCCTTTTTGAAAGACCATTGAGTTCATGTTAAAATTATTTATCTAATCATGGTCCTTTGACCATTCTAGTCAACAATCTTACTCACATTCGTAACATTTCTTTGTTATATCTGAACCAACTATTCAAATTTTTAGTTCCACAACTTTTTTTATATATTAATATTCTATAACTTATTTCCTTTTGTACTAAACTATAACCTTTCGATATTCTAACTTTTGAGTTTTAAATCCCTAAATAGGATTTCCAAACTCATTTCTAACAATAAAATTTTGTCCTAACATAACTATACCAATACAGATGCCATTGACAACTATTCTCATCTTGGTGTACTATCGAGTAGTACGTAGCTCTACATAATAATCTCAAGTAAGTACTGTAATTTGCAGCTTACAGTATAAACATCAAGAACATTGCATAGTTACTACGATACATTCCAATGGATCAAACTTTCCTATCTTTTATCCTTTTCGAATTCACTAATATCCGAAACTTATTCTGATTACAATATCCATTGAAAATTACTAACTGTATCATCTTTTCCCTCATCTAGAGTAATTCTATTACTGCAATTTACTTTTATATCCTCTTGCCTTACAATAAGTAGGCTTGCCGTTTAGCTTTATAATTTATGGTGTGTTAGAAAATACTTTTTTGCTGATAAACTCTTCCAGAACTAATTTCACTTATTATCATATTCCTTATCTTAAAGGACTAATCACTACTGCATCAAAATGTATTCCCATGTAAAGGAATAATAACAGAACATATAGTTCAAACACTAGTGTAACACCCCTATGTTCGGTAGTGCGTTCTACTATTCCGGTAACCAGTGTTGTCCGGACAGCTAGGATGTTAGTAGTATGCCCTAGAGCATATCATTTAGTATGTATCTTGTACATATTTTTAATAATAAAAGGCATTTCCACTTTTCCGTTTACATAATATATTTATGTGTAATAGAAAAGGTCCATTGATATTTTGTTAGAAATATTATTCTTAAGTTGTTAAGAATATGAGTGACAATATTTCTAGCACAAAGTATCATAAATAGGTTCACAATCGAGGATACTTCATAATAAGGACATGACTTATCCAGAAAGATTGTATTCATGTTTGTTCCCAAGTTATTTATATGCGATATAAATAAGATGGAATGGTGAGTCTCATGCCATATAACAAACTTGATAGGCACTTATAAATGATAAGTAGGCCGAACCAGTGACACTTATGACAAGCACATGGAGTTTACTCTTGTCAATGTTTTGTCATAAATCATATCGACATATAATCTTTAGACTGAGATAGCACGATTATCTTGTATATAGGTAGTTTGAGTTTGATACTGTTTTCATACTTGTACTATGTATGGGTATATGGGCATGTGTTGGCTCCTACTAGTTATATATGGAGGTAGGTGTTGATCAAGATGGAATCTGTTCCTCTAAGTAAATAGAGATAAAATCCTATGTTCATTTAATTGTTCTTGATGTTTCAAGTTCTGGCAGACAGATAGATTTATTCGTAAAAGAGTTTCGATGAGAAAAATCTTTTAATCAAGAACTGGAATTAAAAGAGAACATAATATTCATAGCAAATGGAGTTTGACATAAACCATGACTCCGGCTTGAGTTGGGATTTTGTAAGAGAGATTCTAGTGCATGGTAACATATGATTATAGGTTCATTTAAGGTAAATCTTATTACTAATTGGGTGGCCATGGCATGCTATGCTAGGTGTTAACCATGGTCTATGAGGTTCATAAAATGATTTAGAGAAATCATTTATGGTAAGAAAGAGTTCGATGATATTAAGAGTTGATATTATGTCTCATTGCCAATTAGTGATGAGCCTAGTAAGTCACACACATACACAAGTTATCACCTATTTAAATATGATTTAATTAATTAATTAAAGAGTTTAATTGATTAATTAAATAGATTTGGTTTGCAATTAAATTGCAAAGTCCCTAGCATGACTTGAAACCAAATCTAGATTATTGGATGTGTAGTATAAATTAAATTTATATTTAAAGTGTTTAAATATGAATTTAATTGATGAGAAATTAATTAATAGAGATTAATTAATTAATTTATATTTGATATAAATTAATTAGAAGAAGAAAATAATTATTTTGGGTTAAGAACTCAAAATTAAGACACAGGGGCATTTTGGTCATTTCACAGTGTGACACGTGGCACCATGAGATGGTGACACATGGCATAACACATAAGCTTGCCAAATGTTTTTTAATCATGTAAGATGATTAAAATCAAGATTAAATATAGGTTTGACACTTGGCACAATGTGATTGGGTCACTTAATCAAAAGGTGACATGTGGCTAGGGTTTAATGTGTTAACCTAGCTATTTAAGTGTGGTTATGAAAAGAAAACATAACCAGCAGCCTCTCCTCTCATATGTCACGCCACTTTGAGCCTCTCCAGCTATTTCTCTTCATCTCTCATCAATTCAAAGAGATTAGCCATCAATCTCTTGAATTAAGAACACTAGAAATTGTTTCTAGTGTCCTGTTTACATCTCTAATCTCTTAAAAGGCAGAACTTTAATTTCTAATTAATAGAAAAGGCTTTAGAAGCTATTCAAGGGCTGCCATAGGTGTTCTTGGTGTGGACAAGCTAGAGGGACAACATCCGTGTCTCAAGACGAATCTCAAAGCGCAGACACGCTGCAGCACATCAAGAGGTTAGTGTAATCGTTCTTGATTTAATCTAGGGTTCTAAAATTAATCTGATTAATTTTAAAATCTTAAATGGCAAATACAGATCCAAAAACATATTAAAAGAGTTTTAATATGTTGTTTATCATTGAAATCAAATAGATAAAAATAAATCTTGCATGGTGCATGTGACCTTAGGTGAAAATTTTTGAATTCAATGGTATAATCTTATGTTTTTCACGCCTTCCTTCAATTCGTATCGAGCCACTATATTTGCCATTTAGATTGTTGATTATATAATTTAATTGTGTGTTTGATCATGAGATCAAGAGATTCATTGCTGGTTGGATCATGAGATGTGGCGTCACACATGGTGAAGCCACCATTGGTGGCGGCAACAATGGTTCCATGGGTGGTTCAAGGTTTGGCTTTTAATTCTGCAATTGTTGTATGATCTAAGGCCTATTCTTTGACTAATTAAAGTGTTTAATTAGTTGTTTTAATCACACAATTAAATTATGATTCAAATCAGAATTTTAAAAATTGTTTGAATGTGATTCAAATCTGAATTTTAAAAGTTGTTTGAATATGATTCAAATCTGAATTTTTAAAGTTGTTTGAATCATATTTAAATCTGATTTTTAAAATTGATTCAATAAAATTCAGATCTGATTTTTAAAAAATATTTGAATGTGATTCAAATCTGATTTTTTAAAAAATGTTTGAATGTGATTCAAATCTGAATTTTTGAAGTTGTTTGAATGTGATTCAAATCTGAATTTTTAAATTTGTTTGAATGAGATTCAAATCTGAATTTTTAAATTTATTTGAATCATATTCAAATCTGATTTTTAAGTTGAATATGAGATATTCAATTTAATTTAAGTATGTATGTTTTATTTAATTGTTAAATAGTGATATGCATGATGGATGATCATGGACTATAAAAGACCAATGTGATTGGATTTATTTCTTTTATGTTTCTTTGGGATTGTAAATTAATTTATTTTAATTTATTTTGGGCATGTATTATTAAGTTTGTAATATTTTTGGGTTGTAATTTCATTTATTTAAGTTCTTGTAAATTCGCCTTGGTATGCCAAGGATTACTATGTAATATTGGATTGCAAGAAGTTTAAGGAGGTCAAGAGCATTGGTGGGACCAGTGGGAGGAATTCAATATCAAGTGTTGATTATGTACTCCTTCAGCAACTCTTGTAAAATGAATGAATGAAATGCACCTAGGAATGCCCTGATTCAATTCTTGGTGGCTCAGAATTGAATCCCTTAGAAAGTCCATGATCATACCATATTTACTGCTTATCCATGAATGCATGAGATGTATAGGAATGTATGCAATTATATGATATATGCATGCTAAATGGATAATGTGCAAAGTGAGACCTTAATAGTAATTAGGATGGCTATAAAATCTTCCAAACAAATGATTAAGTTGGAAATGCTATAATTAAAGTAATTATAACATAAGCCCTCCATTGGGGCAATTATTTTAAGAAATTTTAAATAGTTGCATGAGATGCAATTAATTTAAGAGATTTTCTTAAGAAATAATTGTTAAGCATGAGATGTTGTAAATATGTAAATGGTTTGGTGGCCAATATTGGATGTACCTGAGGACATTAAAATTATTTGCATAATTCTTGGCTCAATGGGATCAACTTAACTAATGCAAGATAAGTCAATAATGGATGTACCTGAGATTTTGAGCATTAGGGGCTAGGTAAATGATTGAACCTCACATGAGATGTGATGGGCAAGGAGTTGCTCACTTATAGTTTATTGTAATTCCAATAATGGATGTACTGAGGATGATCAATAGAATTATAAGAATTCAATCACCCACTAGAAATCCATCCAACTAGGATTTCCGCTTTCTACTCTGGAAGTGTAGGATTCGCTAAGTTAGTGGGAGGACCAATTTGATTAAAAGACCATAATCATTTTGGTTAATTACATGATACATTTACTAATTAATCTGGTTATTTTCTGCAGCTAATTTTTTGATAAAAATGAGCACAAAACAACCACCACCATCCAATATCCTTGCAAGCATACTTGATCACAACAGTTGACAGACCTAATCATGCGATTGGCTAAGAAATTTGAAACTTGTCTGAACCTTGAACATATAGGATATGTTCTAGATTCAAATGTTCTGGTCCCTTACCTCCAGAGGCCACTCAAGAGGAACATGAAACTTTGGACAAGTGGAAGGAGCATGATATGAGAGCTAAGTGTTACATGCTTGCTTCCATGAGTAATGAGTTACGAAGCAACATGAGAACATGCAGAGTGCGAGTGAGATCCTCCTTCACCTACAAGAGTTGTATGGTGAGCACAAAGCAGAATGCTAGGTATGAGATATCTAGACGCTTATTCCGTATGAGGATGTCGAGGGACTAATGTTGGGGATCATGTCCACAAGATGATTCGGTGATTGAGCGGTTGGAACATCTTGACTTCAACATGGATTTCCAACTACAAACGGATTTGATCCTTGATCCCTTCCTAAGTCTTTTGGGAATTTTGTGACAAATTTCCATATGACTAAACAGAATGCACCTTAGCCGAATTACTCAACATGCTGGTTATTGCCCAAAAGAATATGCTGTGCAATAAAGGAAAAGAGGTAGCTTTGGTTGCATCTTCTTCAGTGGAAAGTCCAACAAGAAGAAGGGCAATAAGAAAAAGAAACCTCAGATTCCTGGTCCTTCCAAGAAAATAGCTAAACAGAAAAAGAAGACTAAAGCTGATGGTGGCAAAGGAAAGTGTTTCCACTGCCAAAAGGATGGGCACTGGAAAAGGAACTGCCTAGAGTATCTTGCTTCTCTGAAGGACAAGAACGATACACCTTCGGAAGGTATGTCCATATCTTGTTATTTAGATTTTGATGATACTCATAGTTCATCTACGACTTGGGTTTTAGATATCGTGCAGTTCTCACATTTCTAATGATATGCGTGAACTAGCAAAGCGATGGCGACTTGCGTTATCAAGATATTAGAGTACTGATTTGCAATTGCTCAACTGTTGAAGCTTTAGCCATAGGATCTAAATCTTTTTACATGTTTGGACATGTTTTGTGTTTGGATAATATTTTATATGTACCTGATGCTTTTAAGAACATCATTTCTATATCTAGTTTGACTAGAAATGGCTATGAATTTCAATTCACAGATGATGTTTGCAATATTTATTTTGGAAATAAATATGTTGGTTCGGGTTATATGAATGATGGTATTTATTATTTGGATAATAATGACAAACACAAATTGAATGCAAGTGATCTAAAAGAATACAATGCCATGGTGAAAACCAACTCAAGTTCAAAATATATTTGGCACTTAAGGTTATGTCATGTTGCGAAGATAGGATTGCAAAATTGGAGAAAATGGGAATTCTATCCTCATTAGGCTCTGAGCCTACTCCAACTTGTGAATCTTGCCTTCAAGGCAAAATGACTAGATCACCCTTTGTTGGACAAGGGCTAAGAGTGAAAATATTTTGGAACTAATACATAGTGATGTATGTGGTCCGTTTAAAGAAATGGCTAAAGGGGCTTTCATTATTTTATTACCTTTCTTGATGATAAATCAAGGTTTGGGTATTTGTATTTGATGAAATACAAACATGAATCCTTTGAAAAGTTTAAGGAATTTAAATCAAGTAGAAAATCAAACAGAAAAAGTATTAAAGGTCTTCGATCGGATCGTGGAGGTGAATATTTGAGTCTTGAATTTGATGAATACTTGAGAGAGCATGGCATTGTTTCTCGGTGACTCCTCCAGGAACGCCACAGCTGAATGGTGTATCTGAAAGGAGAAATCGTACCCTATTGGATATGGTACATAATATGATGAGCTATACTGATATGCCAATCTCCTTTTGGGGATTTGCATTAGAATCAGCTTTATATATTTTGAATAGGATTCTATCAAAATCAGTTTCTTCCACCTTATGAGATATGGCATGGAAGAAAACCAAGTCTTAAGCATGTTAAGATTTGGGGTTGTCCACTTATATCAAAAGTGAACACCGATAAATTGGAGACCGGATCGTAAAGGGTCGATTTGTTGGATATCCAAAAGATAGTTTTGGATACTATTTTTATTTGCCTACATCACAAAAGGTTGTGATAATTAGAGATGCCACATTTCTTGAACAATAGTTTGTTCAAGAAGGAGGCAAAGGAAGGCAAATAGAGTTAGAATTGGAGAATTATGACCAACCAATAGATCAAATGGGTATAGATCCATCTAGTCAACCTATACCCATTGATGAAACATCTATAACTGTTCCTCGTAGAACAACCAGGGTATCTCACCCACCAATGAGATATGGTTTCCTTCATGAAGAAGAACAAGAGTTGTCTACTCATGAAGAAGTAGATCATGGAGATGATCCACTTACCTATGAAGAAGCTATATCAGATATAGACTCTTCAAAATGGATTGATGCTATGAAATCTGAAATTGATTCCATGTATAAGAATCAAGTTTGGGATCTTGTTGATCCACCTGAAGGTATTGTACCTATAGGGAATAAATGGGTTTTCAAGAAGAAAATTGGTTCTGATGGAAAGGTAGAGACCTATAAGGCAAGGCTAGTAGCGAAGGGTTTCGCTAAAGGCAAGGAATCGACTATGAGGAGACTTTCTCGCCTGTTGCCATGTTTCAATCAATTAGGATTCTATTAGCAATAGTTGCATACTATGATTATGAGATTTGGCAGATGGATGTCAAAATAGCTTTTCTCTACATTGAAGAAAACATTTTCATGGAACAACCTAAGGGATTTGAATCCCAAGATGGTTCCAAGGTATGCAAGCTAAAGCGATCCATTTATGGGTTGAAATAAGCTTCGAGGAGTTGGAACATCCGTTTTGATGAAGCCATTAAATCCTTTGGTTTTATCAAAAATGAGGATGAGCCATGTGTATATAAGAAGGTTCGTGACAGTGCTATCACTTTCCTTGTCTTATATGTGGATGACATACTGTTGATAGGTAATGATACTGGTATGTTGACGACTATAAAGGTATGGTTGTCAAATACATTCTCCATGAAAGACTTAGGGGAGGCAACCTATATTCTTGGGATTCACATCTATAGAGATAGAGCGAAAAGAATAATAGGTTTATCCCAAAGTCTATACTTGGAAAAGGTGTTAAAGAGGTTTAACATGCTTGATTCCAAGAGAGGATTGTTACCAGTGAGACATGGTATCCACCTTTCTAAAGAGATGTCTCCAAAGACACCTGAAGAAAGAGATAAGATGGCCAGGATTCCATATGCTTCGGCTATTGGAAGTTTAATGTATGCAATGTTGTGTACTAGGCCGGATATCGCATATCTTTGTTAGTTTGACTAGCGGTATCAATCCAATCCAGTTTGGAACATCGATAGTATCAAGAATATCCTTAAGTACTTGAGAAGAACTAAGGATTTATTCTTGATTTATGGAGGTGGAGACTTGCAATTGGATGGTTATACACGATTCGATTTCCAATCGATATCGATGATAGAAAGTCTACCTGGATATGTGTTCATTTGTAATGGAGGTGCGATCGGTTGGAAGAGTTCCAAAGCGAGCACGATCGCAGATTCCACTCATCGAGGTGAGTATATTGCCGCATCGAATCTTTGCAAAGAAAGTCATTTGGATAAAGAAGTTCGTGATGTAACTTACAGTAGTTCCTTCCATTGAGTCGCGGTTCCATTACACCGTGACAACAATGGAGCGATCCTCTGACTAAGGAACAAAGGTCTCACCAGAAATCCAAACACATAGAAAGGCGCTACCACATTATCGTGAGAAATAGTTGGGCGAGGCGATGTAGCCATGCAGAAAATAGCATCGGTGAAAATACGGTGATCCATTCACTAAGCCTATGTCACGCACTCGCTAGACCGACATCTTGAGAAGATAGGTCTAAGATATTGTAATGAATGGCTCTAGTGCTAGTGGGAGATTGTTAGTAGTATGCCCTAGAGCATATCATTTAGTATGTATCTTGTACATATTTTTAATAATAAAAGGCATTTCCACTTTTCCGTTTACATAATATATTTATGTGTAATAGAAAAGGTCCATTGATATTTTGTTAGAAATATTATTCTTAAGTTGTTAAGAATATGAGTGACAATATTTCTAGCACAAAGTATCATAAATAGGTTCACAATCGAGGATACTTCATAATAAGGACATGACTTATCCAGAAAGATTGTATTCATGTTTGTTCCCAAGTTATTTATATGAGATATAAATAAGATGGAATGGTGAGTCTCATGCCATATAACAAACTTGATAGGCACTTATAAATGATAAGTAGGCCGAACCAGTGACACTTATGACAAGCACATGGAGTTTACTCTTGTCAATGTTTTGTCATAAATCATATCAGTGCATATAATCTTTAGACCTGAGATAGCACAGTTATCTTGTATATAGGTAGTTTGAGTTTGATACTGTTTTCATACTTGTAATATGTATGGGTATATGGGCATGTGTTGGCTCCTACTAGTTATATATGGAGGTAGGTGTTGATCAAGATGGAATCTGTTCCTCTAAGTAAATAGAGATAAAATCCTATGTTCATTTAATTGTTCTTGATGTTTCAAGTTCCTGGCCAGGACAGATAGATTTATTCAGAAAAGAGTTTCTGATGAGAAAAATCCTTTAATCAAGAACTGGAATTAAAAGAGAACATAATATTCATAGCAAATGGAGTTTGACATAAACCATGACTCCAGCTTGAGTTGGGATTTTGTAACAGAAAGATTCTAGTGCATGGTAACATATGATTATAGGTTCATTTAAGGTAAATCTTATTACTAATTGGGTGGCCATGGCATGCTATGCTAGGTGTTAACCATGGTCTATGAGGTTCATAAAATGATTTAGAGAAATCATTTATGGTAAGAAAGAGTTCTGATGATATTAAGAGTTGATATCATATCTCATTGCCAATTAGTGATGAGCCTAGTAAGTCACACACATACACAAGTTATCACCTATTTAAATATGATTTAATTAATTAATTAAAGAGTTTAATTGATTAATTAAATAGATTTGGTTTGCAATTAAATTGCAAAGTCCCTAGCATGACTTGAAACCAAATCTAGATTATTGGATGTGTAGTATAAGTTAAATTTATATTTAAAGTGTTTAAATATGAATTTAATTGATGAGAAATTAATTAATAGAGATTAATTAATTAATTTATATTTGATATAAATTAATTAGAAGAAGAAAATAATTATTTTGGGTTAAGAACTCAAAATTAAGACACAGGGGCATTTTGGTCATTTCACAGTGTGACACGTGGCACCATGAGATGGTGACACATGGCATAACACATAAGCTTGCCAAATGTTTTTTAATCATGTAAGATGATTAAAATCAAGATTAAATATAGGTTTGACACCTGGCACAATGTGATTGGGTCACTTAAACCTAGAGCTAATCAAAAGGTGACATGTGGCTAGGGTTTAATGTGTTAACCTAGCTATTTAAGTGTGGTTATGAAAAGAAAACATAACCAGAAGCCTCTCCTCTCATATGTCACGCCACTTTGAGCCTCTCCAGCTATTTCTCTTCATCTCTCATCAATTCAAAGAGATTAGCCATCAATCTCTTGAATTAAGAACACTAGAAATTGTTTCTAGTGTCCTGTTTACATCTCTAATCTCTTAAAAGGCAGAACTTTAATTTCTAATTAATAGAAAAGGCTTTAGAAGATGTTCAAGAGCTGCCATAGGTGTTCTTGGTGTGGACAAGCTAGAGGGACAACATCTGTTGTCCTGAAGACGAATCTCAAAGGCGCAGACACGCTGCAGCACATCAAGAGGTTAGTGTAATCGTTCTTGATTTAATCTAGGGTTCTAAAATTAATCTGATTAATTTTAAAATCTTAAATGGCAAATACAGATCCAAAAACATATTAAAAGAGTTTTAATATGTTGTTTATCATTGAAATCAAATAGATAAAAATAAATCTTGCATGGTGCATGTGACCCTAGGTGAAAATTTTTGAATTCAATGGTATAATCTTATGTTTTTCATGCTTCCGTTCCTTCATAGGATGCCTAGAACTACACTTCGATATGAGTGAGGAGACATAAAATAATGAAATAAAAGAGAAGAAAACACAAGAAAAACAAAGGAAAAATAATAGCAAAGAAATGCAACCAAGTTAAGCGAGCCGAGAACCCTAGCGATGGGTGACCGCACTGGAAAGTCACGGCGTGGACCATTGACTAGTCCTGGACAGCGGGAAACCCTGGAAAATATTTTTAGGAATTAAATAGACCCCTATTGAAGTATAAATATCATTAGAAATATTAAATAAAAATTAAATAATTAGTACAAAGAAAAGTGGGAAATCGAAAAACGGACAAAACCCGGTGTTACCGAAAAATCGGGAATGCAACCCGAACTGGGGCATTGCGGTCATTTGACACCCCGAGTTATCTTTTGACCTAAATGTCCATTAAAAATAAATAATATTACACTTGGAAAATATAATGAAAAATTAATTTAGGGGTACCTAATATAAATAGCAAAAATGGAGTTCAAATTAGGTAATTAACATATTTAAACATATAAAATAATTGATTTCATGTAAGTGGAACACTATGGGGATTAAATAAATATTATGTGGGACACTTAAGAGCTAAAATGGGCAGAATATTTCATCTTCTTCAACCTTTCAAAAGGGCAGCCGAAACCAAGAATGGAGTTCCTCCATGGATGCTGCATGGGTTAAAGCTTCATGCAAGCTTAATCTAAGCAACTTTCCATGCACCTTCTTTCATTAAAGTTAATCCTCACACCATGGGCAGTAGATAGGCAACAAGAAAGCCAAGTTTTGGAGAGGTTTTGAAGAATTTCCAAAGTGGTAAGTTTGTATTTTTGGGTTCTTGCTTCATTAAGTTTGTAAGGATGTTATGGGTGTTTGATTTATGAAGAAATTTTTGAGGTTTGATGTTCAATGTGAATGTGTACTTTTGGCAGCCATGGAAACACCTTGAAGGCAGTTTATTTGTGCTTGTAAATGGTGAATTAAATGATTGATTAAATGTATATTGTGTAGGAAATTGTTTGGGTAATGTACACTTAGTATATGTAAATGTAAAATGAAATTTAAAGCTTGGAAAGTAATGGAATGTAAGTGTACCATTGTGGCAGTTTGCTAACTCTTGAGGAATGCTGGAATTCATGCTTGGTTTATGGAATAATGATGTTAAAATGTGATGGTTGTTGTGGCAGTTTGAGTGTATGTATGGTGGTGTAAAGTGGGACATGTAAATGAGCATGAATTGGTGATTGAATTGTTGTAAATTGAGTTGGACAAATTCTGCACTTGTTGGTGCACATTGAATGTAATTGCAAGCTGCCAAAATGACCTATAATATGTTATAAATTATGTTTAGGTTGTGGTACAACCAGAATTGTTTTGAATGTTAAGTTTGGTGAGTGTTAAAAGTGATGCTTGATGTGTATGCAAGAATTTCGATAAGGCAGTTTGTGTTTTAGGCCTATAACTTTAAGTGTGTGGCTCCAATTGGTATGAGACCAATTGGAGGTGAAACTAGGCACAAAATGTGCCAACTTTAATGAAGGAATCTTGCCAAAATTCTGCTTGCAAGGTAGCTTGAAAAATGACCATATCCGGATTAAGTGCAAATGAGGCCTGAAAATTGACCATTTGGGCAGCAGTTAGTATTTAGGCCATAACTCAACCAAAACAGGTCCAATTGACCTGACATTTTGACCATGAATAGCTAAGACCCATATCTACAAGTCTTATGAAGACACCAAAACCCAGAAATGACCATAAGCAAGTCAAACAGCTTGCACAAGTTCGGGTCCAAAAACTGGCCGAACCAAAATTGACCTAAAATGACCTAAAATGACCAATTTTAGTGCAATTTGACCAGCAATAGTAAAATAACCATAACTTGGTCTACATAACTCAGAATAACCTGAAATTTTGTCCTGCGTTCCATAAGACATAGATCTACAAGTTTTTAGTTTTGACCGAAACCCGAAAACCGAGGGAACTAGGTCGTCCGGCTAGGTCAAACTAGTATCACGGAATCCAACAAATTGCAAGAAAATGCAATATACACATAAATAAACTTGGCAACATGTACCAACCCTAAAAGATTATCGAATGTGACATGTTAGTAACATTAAAACCTAATTTACCTAGAATGCATCGAGGGTCGATATATTAGGTTGATTAAGCAAATAATAGCATTCAGTGAATTATTTATCAAGCATTATCGTTAGAGAAAGTTTAATTTAGTGCTGAAACACATCAAATTGTGTTTCTCAGTTAGCAAAGACTCAGGAAAAGGGAAGGAAACACTGAGTCAAGACCGGGAGACAGTTATCAGAAGTTTGTGCACAGCAACTATTTCTTTTGAATTTTTCAATTGAAATGAATTATGACTATTTGTACATTATTGTTTTAAATTGTGGAAATGTGTTTGAATGGATATTTATAGCTTGAAAAGCATTGTAAATAGTTTGAAACTGTGAGAAATTGTTTGAATGATATTGATGGATAGTTATTGATTGAAAAGCATTGAAAATGGTTTGAAACCACAGCTATCATGTATATTGATTGTATTCCTCGCTAGCTTGTCTAGTGGGACGAATTGAATTCCCTCTCTGGCTGAAGTGTTGAGGCGTGTGCCTGTTGAGGACGAATAGAATGAGTACTCATATTTTTGCTAGCTAGCTATGTTATTCCTCATTAGTCATCGACTTTTGGGACGAATTGAATACCTCATTAGCCATCGGCTTTTTGGGACGAATTGAACTTTGGAACATGATTAAGCTGTGTGCGATTTATTGATATATTATGAGATTGTGAAATGGAGTTAAATTCTTGTTGACATTTACTGTCTTTTGAATTTAATCATGATTTGATTTATTGAAATTATTGTGATAATGAGAAATGGAGTTTAAATTCTTGTTGACATTTACTGTCTTGAATTTAAGTATGGTTTTAAGTATCCACTATTTATATGATTTATGAATTGTGATTTAAAGTTGTATTTGGTAAATGTTGTGCACTACTGAGATATTGTCTCAAATGATAGCTTTATTCTTTATCGCAGTAGACAGACAGACAGTAGCGAGACTAGTCGCTAGTATATCCAGCGAGAGATTATCGGGTATAACAAGTATACCCCATTTTGCATTTTCTACTGTAATGTATAACCACTGTATGTATATATTGTTTTTTGGTTTTGAGCAGTTGTAAATTAAAATTGTACATTGAAGTTGTAAGTAAATTATGAGTTATTTTGACTTGTAAAAATTGTATTATATTTCTTTTATCTCAGTCTTTGAAAAATCACTGTGGTTTTGAGTTGAGAAATATGTTGTGTTGAGAAATATGTTGGAGTTGAGATTTGGAAATATATTGAAGTGCTTTTTATAGGTTTTCTGAAGAACTATTTTATCCAAAATATAGATGGCACTCTGCCAAAATTTTTACAGAAATTACTAATAGTCCAAATGAGTTAGCTGTTTCACTTCAGTTTACAAAAGTTTTTAACACCTGTAAATAGTGCTCACCACTGTAAAAGAAGTAAGAAAAGTTTTTAAAATCCCTTGTAGTGTATTTAATGGGTTATCAGTAGACGGAGTTGGTAATTCATTAGGTATACTACGGGATCATGTTATGCCTTACAAAGGGGTAGGGTGTGACATGTTTTAGTGGTATCAGAGCAATGGTTTTAAAGTAAATTTTGAACTGTGAATTTAAAATCTTTTTGTCGGTAATTACAACTGCTCAAATGTTTGATACATATAGTACATTTACATCATAAATATGCACTAATGGGAGGAAATCTCCTTGTGTTATTTGTTCAGGAGATCTAAGATCCTCGCATTGACTATGAAAGTGGGTGATCGTTCAGTCGATCAATCTATAGAGGCTGAGGTACAAGGGGATGCTGACCCTACACAATGCCGATGGTTCAAGAAGACCGGCCTGCGATCTGCAGTTTCCTGCTCAGTTCGCTCAGCAGATGGCTGCAATGTTCTAACAAATGGCTGGTAATATGCCTACTCAAGTCCCAATACAGACACCAGTGGTACAACCATAGTCTCCTGCTAGGTAGTATGACAAATTGATGAAATATGGGGCTACAGAGTTCAAGGGGACAGTAGATCCTCTAGAGGCTGAACAGTGGTTAGAGAGGATGGATAGGGTATTTAAGAAAATGCATTGCACGGAGGAACTCAGATTTGAATACTCAGTATCATTGCTACAGGGGGATGTTTATGACTTGTGGAAAACCATTCCCCACAGTCTGGTAGAACCTGTAGTGCTAACATGGAATGACTTTCTCAGGGAATTCAGACAAAAATATGTCCCCGATGCTTATGTAGACTAGAAGCTACAAGAGTTCCTAAGTCTTAAACAGGGGAGCAGATCAGTGGCTGAGTATGAAAGAGAATTTTCCCGCCTGAGCCATTATGCAGTGAGTCTACTTTCTACCAGCAGGGAGAGATGCAAGAGGTTTGAAATTGGCTTGAAGCCCAGTATCAGATTACAAGTAGTTGGGTTCAAACACACTAACTTCTCTGAACTTGTTTCTCAAGCCCTAGAGTTGGAAAGAATTGAGTCTGAAGCTACTCCTGAGAAAAAGAAATCAGAGAAGACAGAGAAAGAGGGAAAATCAGTAGAACAGAGTTCTAGTGGTCCTACTGGAAAGAGGAAGAATTATGGGGGACACAACAGAGGTGGCAAGAAGTCTGGTAGGGGAAGATATTCAAGGCAGAAGCCTCCCCTATCTGGTAAGCAGAGTACCAGAGGTTCCTACCCTCCCTGCCAATGTGAAACTTGTGGAAGAAATCATGGTGGGATATGCTATAAGGCTATTGGAGCCTGTTATAACTGTGGAGGCACAGGACACTTTGCCAAGGACTGCACCAGTAGTCGTAAAGTTGGACCACCTCCTATTACTGCAGAAGGGTCAGTTCAGAGCCCTGTCACCAGAAGTCCACAACCACCCAGCAGAGGTAGAGGCAGGGGTAGAGGTAGCCCAACAGGCAGCCAAGGCACAGTAAAACATTCAGAGTAAGACAGTGCTCCAGTCAGAGTCTATGCAATGAGACAGAGAGAAGAGGCCGAGACATCTGATGTCGTGGCTAGTACCTTCTCAACTTTTAATCAAGATGTGTTTGTATTATTTGATCCGGGTTCTACCCATTCTTATGTGAGTGCTAGCATCATTGATTACATTGCTGTTCCATGTACAAAAATGGACTTTGAAGTGCTAGTAACAAGTCTGCTAAGACAGGAGGTCAGGGTTAATAGAATGTATAGAGATTGTCCTTTGGTGATCCAAGCACACACTTTTCTGTCTGATTTCATTGAAATGCCCTTCAGAGATTATGATATCATCTTGGGCATGGATTGGTTAGCTAGGCATCATGCCATGATTGATCAGTAGGTCAAGACAGTCACTTTTGGTCTCCTCGATGCTGATGATGAGGTAATACATGGGGAGAGGCGATTATTGCCATCAAACATCATTTCGGCTGCACTAGCCAGAAAAATGATCAGAAAGGGGTGTGAAGCATACTTAGCACATTTGGTAGACACCCAAGTGGGGAGTCCAGCATTGAAGGACATCCCTACAGTATATGACTTTCCAGATGTGTTTCCTAATAAATTGCCAGGATTACCTCCGGAAAGAGAAGTGCAGGTTGAAATTAATGTTATGCCTGGTGTGGATCCAATCTACATAATGCCATACAGAATGGCACCAGCAGAGTTGAAGGAGTTAAAGATACAGTTGCACCCGAATAGAGTACTATTACTGGAAATAAATGTGAAAATTTTAGTCAGAAATTTAAAACTTCAGAACTAGCCTATCAAAAGACTACACTTGTAAGGTAGCTGGAGTCAGTGACTCAGTTACATTAATGTGAACTACCTGTACCATAGTAATTGCTATAAGCTTAGAGATATCAGTACGACTTATCATCCTCAGACGGATGGACAGTCGAAACAAGTGATTCAGGTAAATTTTGAAACTCATTGAGTTTCTATAAATAATGAAATGAAATGATAATAATAACCTGTAAAATGTAATAAACCCTCGAGAATATACTGAGAACTTATGTCCTTGAATCCAAGGGGAGATGGGACAGATACCTCCCACTAATAGAATTTGTATACATTAATAAGTGTCAAGCTAGCATACAAGTGGCACCCTATAAAACATTGTAAGGGAACAGATAACTATGGATTTTGTGATGAGATTTTTGAGGACACAGAATAGTCATGATGCAGTATAGGTTATAGTTGATAGACTAACCAAGTCTGCTCACTTTTTGCCAGTTCGGATGGACTATAGCCTGGAAAGATTGGCCAGATTGTACATATATGATATTGTAAAATTGCATGGAGTGCCAGTATCGATTGTATCTGACAGAGATCCTAGGTTCACTTCTAGATTCTGGGGTAGTCTTCAGAGAGCCTTAAGAACTAGATTGAACTTCAGCACAGCATTCCACCCACAGACAGATGGCCAACCTGAAAGGGTTATTCAGATATTGGAGGATATACTACGGGCTTGTGTGATTGAGTTTGAAGGTAGTTGGGATACACACTTGCCTTTGATTGAGTTTGCTTATAACAACTGCTACTAATCAAGCATTGGGATGCCTCCATATGAAGCTTTGTATGGCAAAAAGTGCAGAACTCCCCTATGTTGGGATGAAGTTGGTGAAAGAAAGATGATTGGGCTAGAAATTATTCAGCAGACATAGGAAAAGATCAAATTGATCAGAGATAGACTCAAGGCTACGTTAGACCGTCAGAAGTTTTATGTTGATCTGAAGAGAAGAGATATTAAATATGCAGTGGGTGATAAAGTATTTCTCAAAGTTTCTCCTTGGAAGAGGATTATGAGATTTGGCGAGGGAAAGAAGCGAGTCCTCGTTTCATCGGACCATATGAGGTTCTGGAAAGAGTGGGTCCTTTGGCATATCGGTTGGCATTACCTCCGGAGTTAGCAAGGATACACAGTGTCTTCCATTATCCATGTTAAGGAGGTACAAATTAGACCCATCTCATGTACTATCAGTTGAATAGATTGAGGTAAAATCCAGACCTCTCATATGAGGAAGAACCCATAGAAATTCTGGCTTATGAGGTGAAACAGCTGAGAAATAAACAGATACACCTGGTTAAAGTGCTGTGGAACCATCGTTCAGGCTAGGAAGCTACTTGGGAACGTGAAGAGGATATGAGGAGACAACACTCACAGCTGTTCAGAGACTAATGTCAGGTAAAATTTCGAGACGAAATTTATTTTAAGGGGGGGAGAATTGTAACACCCCTATGTTTGGTAGTGCGTTCTACTGTTCCGGTAACCAGTGTTGTCCGGACAGCTAGGATGCCTAGAACTACACTTCGATATGAGTGAGGAGACATAAAATAATGAAATACAAGAGAAGAAAACACAAGAAAAACAAAGGAAAAATAATAGCAAAGAAATGTAACCAAGTTAAGCGAGCCGAGAACCCTAGCGATGGGTGACCGCATCGGGAAGTCACGGCATGGACCATTGACTAGCCCTGGACTGCGGGAAACCCTGGAAAATATTTTTAGGAATTAAATAGACCCCTATTGAAGTATAAATATCATTAGAAATATTAAATAAAAATTAAATAATTAGTACAAAGATAAGTGGAAAATCGAAAAACGGACAAAACACGGTGTTACCGAAAAATATGGAATGCAACCCGAACTGGGGCATTGCGGTCATTTGACACCCCGAGTTGTCTTTTGACCTAAATGTCCATTAAAAATAAATAATATTACACTTGGAAAATATAATAAAAAATTAATTTAGGGGTACCTAATATAAATAGCAAAAATGGAGTTCAAATTAGATAATTAACATATTTAAACATATAAAATAATTAATTTCATGTAAGTGGAGCACTATGGGGATTAAATAAATATTATGTGGGACACTTAAGAGCTAAAATGGGCAGAATATTTCATCTTCTTCAACCATTCAAAAGGGCAGCCGAAACCAAGAATGGAGTTCCTCCATGGATGCATGGGTTAAAGCTTCATGCAAGCTTGATCTAAGCCACTTTTCATGCACCTTCCTTCATTAAAGTTAATCCTCACACCATGGGCAGTAGATAGGCAACAAGAAAACCAAGTTTTGGAGAGGTTTTGAAGAATTTCCAAAGTGGTAAGTTTGTATTTTTGGGTTATTGCTTCATTAAGTTTGTAAGGATGTTATGGGTGTTTGATTTATGAAGAAATTTTTGAGGTTTGATGTTCAATGTGAATGTGTACTTTTGGCAGCCATGGAAACACCTTGAAGGCAGTTTATTTGTGCTTGTAAATGGTGAATTAAATGATTGATTAAATGTATATTGTGTAGGAAATTGTTTGGGTAATGTACACTTAGTATATGTAAATGTAAAATGAAATTTAAAGCTTGGAAAGTAATGGAATGTAAGTGTACCATTGTGGTAGTTTGCTAACTCTTGAGGAATGCTGGAATTCATGCTTGGTTTATGGAATAATGATGTTAAAATGTGATGGTTGTTATGGAAGTTTGAGTGTATGTATGGTGGTGTGAAGTGGGATTGAATTGTTGTAAATTGAGTTGGACAAATTCTGCACTTGTTGGTGCACATTGAATGTAATTGCAAGCTGCCAAATTGACCTATAATATGTTATAAATTATGTTTAGGTTGTGGTACAACCAGAATTGGTTTGAATGTTAAGTTTGGTGAGTGTTAAAAGTGATGCTTGATGTGTATGCAAGAATTTCAATAAGGCAGTTTGTGTTTTAGGCCTATAACTTTAAGTGTGTGGCTCCAATTGGTATGAGACCAATTGGAGGTGAATAGGCACAAAATGTGCCAACTTTAATGAAGGAAGCTTGCCAAAATTCTGCTTGCAAGGTAGCTTGAAAAATGACCAAATCCGGATTAAGTGCAAATGAGGCCTGAAAATTGACCATTTGGGCAGTAGTTAGTGTTTAGGCCATAACTCAATCAAAACAGGTCTAATTGACCTGAAATTTTGACCATGAATAGTTAAGACCCATATCTACAAGTCTTATGAAGACACCAAAGCCCAGAAATGACTATAAGCAAGTCAAACAGCTTGCACAAGTTCGGGTCCAAAAACTGGCCGAACCAAAGTTGACCTAAAATGACCTAAAATGACCAATTTTAGTGCAATTTGACCAGCAATAGTAAAATGACCATAACTTGGTCTACATATCTCAGAATAACCTGAAATTTTTCCCCGCGTTACATAAGACATAGATCTACAAGTTTGTAGTTTTGACCGAAACCCGAAAACCGAGGGAACTAGGTCGTCCGGCTAGGTCAAACTAGTATCCCGGAATCCAGCAAATTGCAAGAAAATGCAGTATACACAGAAATGAACTTGGTAACATGTACCAACCCTAAAAGACTATCGAATGTGACATGTTAGTAACATTAAAACCTAATTTACCTAGAATGCATCGAGGGTCGATATATTAGGTTGATTAAGCAAATAATAGCATTCAGTGAATTACTTATCAAGCATTATCGTTAGAGACAGTTTAATTTAGTACTGAAACACTTCAAATTGTGTTTCTCAGTTAGCAAAGACTCAGGAAAAGGGAAGGAAAAACTGAGTCAAGACCAGGAGACAGTTATCAGAGGTTTGTGCACAACAACTATTTCTTTTGAATTTTTTAATTGAAATGAATTTTGACTATTTGTACATTATTGTTTTAAATTGTGGAAATGTGTTTGAATGGATATTTATAGCTTGAAAAGCATTGTAAATAGTTTGAAACTGTGAGAAATTGTTTGAATGATATTGATGGATACTTGTTGATTGAAAAGGATTGGAAATGGTTTGAAACCACAGCTATCATGTATATTGATTGTATTCTTTGCTAGCTTGTCTAGTGGGACGAATTGAATTCCCTCTCTGGCTGAAGTGTTGAGGTGTGTGCCTGTTGAGGACGAATAGAATGAGTACTTATATTTTTGCTAGCTAGCTATGTTATTCCTCATTAGTCATCGACTTTTGGGACAAATTGAATACATCATTAGCCATCGGCTTTTGGGACTAATTGAACTTTGGAACATGATTAAGCTGTGTGCGATTTATTGATATGTATTATGAGATTGTGAAATGGAGTTAAATTCTTATTGACATTCACTGTCTTTTGAATTTAATCATGATTTGATTTATTGAAATTATTGAATTTAATCATGTCGCAGGTAGACAGACAGACAGGGCAGCAGACTAGGCTGCTAGTATATCCAGCGAGAGCTTATCGGGTATAACAAGTATACCCCATTTTGCATTTTCTACTGTAATGTATAACCACTGTATGTATATATTGTTTTTTGGTTTTGAGCAATTGTAAATTAAAATTGTACATTGAAGTTGTAAGTAAATTATGAGTTATTTTGACTTGTAAAAATTGTATTATATTTCTTTTATCTCAGTCTTTGAAAAATCACTGTGGTTTTGAATTGAGAAATATGTTGTGTTGAGAAATATGTTGGAGTTGAGATTTGGAAATATATTGAAGTGCTTTTTACAGGTTTTCTGAAGAACTATTTTATCCAAAATATAGATGGCACTCTGCCAAAATTTTTACAGAAATTACTAATAGTCCAAATGAGTTAGCTGTTTCACTTCAGTTTACAAAAGTTTTTAACACCTGTAAATAGTGCTCACCACTGTGAAAGAAGTAAGAAAAGTTTTTAAAATCCCTTGCAGTGTATTTAATGGGTTATCAGTAGACGGAGTTAGTAATTCATTAGGTGTACTACGGGATCATGTTATGCCTTACAGAGGGGTAGGGTGTGATAACTAGCACACAAATAAGCAGTGCTGGGATCAAATAATAACTCATTATTTCTTTCAAAAATTAAAAACTTACCAGCAGCTACATCCGAAGTTTCTATTCTTTCCCCTTGGCGTATAGTGGACGCTCTAACTGATGCGCTACTATGTTCGGGTTGATTTACTATGTTATGGTTGTGAGGAGTACTAACTCTATTTCTATCTCGACCTTGACTAATTGTCTGTGAACTTTGGAGAGTAGATCGAGGTGCTCTAATACAATCTTTAACAAAGTGTCCAAGTTTTCCACAATTATAGTAGGCTCCAGAAGCTTTACGACAAATACCTCCATGTAGCTTACCACAAACATGGCAGAAAAGGGTAGAATAGGAACTTCTGGTTGTTCGATGACTAGATCTTGGTGTTCTCTGCCCTGATGATCTGCCTCTATCATATCCCTCAGCTCGGGGCTCCTCAATTTCTTTTCACTTCCCCAAATTACTGCTCGAGCTCTGACCCATAGGTTTCTCGCTCTTCTCTATTTCACACGGCCCTTGTGGGAGTTGGGTTTGTGCTTGAGCTTGAGCTGACAGAGTATCAGCCATTTGTTGAAAGAAAGTGGCCATTTGTGTCGTAATTTGTACCGGTAAAACTGGTACAGTTGGGCCTTCGACACTTTGTGGAGCTGGGGCCTCAACTTGTACTTCTTCCATCACAGACTGTTCTATTGTCTCATTCTTCTCTTCCATACCTTTTCACAAGATTTTCTATTCCTATACAACCAACACAAGGAGATTTCTCTCTATTAGTTCATATTTATGATGTAAATGTACTATATGTATCAAACATTTGAGCAGTTGTATTTACCGACAAAAAAATTTCAAATTCACAGTTCAAAATTTACTTTAAAACCATTGCTCTGATACCACAAAAGATGTCACACCCTACCCCTCCGTAAGATGTAACATGATCCCGTAGTACACCTAATGAATTACCATACTTAGCCTACCGGTAACCCATTAAATATGCTACAAGGGATTTTAAAACAATTCTCATGAAATTTAAATCATCGATTAAAATCTGGTGTTATAAAAATTTTTCAAAATTTCGGCAGAGTGCCGGCTGTATTTTGAGAAAACAGTTCTTCAAACCTGAAAAGGAAAACATTCCCAATATGTTTTCTTAAATACAACTCAATAATTTCATTTCAACTCTCAATTCAAATCTCAATAATCAAATCAATTCATTTTCAAACCAATCTCATCATAAAGAACATTTCATTGATTACAAGACTCAACATTTATATCACAATAATTTACATTTAATTACATACCAAAATATTTTACAAGAGTTTTTATACAACTGCTCAAATAATTTACATACATATTATTATATACATACATCAAAACCTGTGCACATGGGTATACCTAGAGCTAATCTAAATGTCTCTTCAAAGAAGCTTACTCAATTGCTCTATGCTCTTTTCACCTGAGACAGCATACAAAGCTATCGCTGAGTGGTGAACTCAGTGGTGCACAACTATAATTTAAAACATAGTACAATATACCTTAAAAAAATTACAGCAAATAATTTGGAAATCTGGATACTCATAAAATTCCAAAACTCAAAATATTCATTGCCAATAATACAAATCATTTGTATAAAATGACTTTGATCACAAAATTCAATTTATCAAATCATAACTAACCATTTAAGGTAATTCCAACAATTTATTGGAATGAAGATTAATTCCAATAAAATCAATTATACATAAATCCCATTTAAAATCGAAATTCTTTATCTCAAAAGCCATTCTTTATCTCAAAAGCCATTCTCTATCTCACTAACTATGCAAGACTAATCCGAAAGGGCCATCTTCGGGGTGATTCTAACTTCCTATGGTTGGGGAAGTCGAATCAGATTCTAACTCCCTATGGTCGGGGAGGTCAAATTAACATGCACAGTACACATCACAATAATGAATCTTCCGAAAAGGGCCATAACATAAAACTTAGATCTAACCTCTAGTAAGAGGAGAATATAAGCCTATGCACGTACTATGGTAATCAAAACACAACTAACTCCATTGTCTTCTCAACAAATAAGAGAGACGGGTAATAACCTAGTCAAGCATCTATAGTGAGATATAAAACAATATCACAATCCTTTTTGTGAGCATAAATAATACAATTCGATTCAAAGTCAATCCCAATATCCAATAATTTTTATGCTCATCAAAATTCAAATCATAAATTTACATTTTTCCAAGCAAATTGCCCATCATAATTCAAAACATGTTTAATAACAATTTTCCAAAACATTATTTATTGAATCCACAACAATGCTTAATAATTGTGGAAATACCATTTCACAAAGCTAAATTCATACATACTATAATAATTTCAATAATCATTGAATTAAATCCAATGCTTATTAAACATAATACATAAGTAAAATATGTCATTTAATCATATAAAATATTCAGAACAAAATCAGTTAAAAACTAGTTGTGCACAAACCTGATTTGAGTTGCCCTTAGGCCTTCACTCAATATTCCTTATACTTCCCAATATCCTTTTCAACTGAAACACACAATTTAAAGTGTTTCAGTACTCAGTTAAATTGTTTCTAACAATAAAATCCAATATCTAAATTTTCTTTATACTATTCTCTTCAATTCATTTCATGAGTCAACCTATAATGTTGACCTTTAATGCACTCTAGGTGAATTAATTTTAATGTTCCCAATATGTCACATTTTAGAGCCCTTTTGTGTTGGTATATGTTACCAATTTTATTTTCAAGTGTATTGCATTTTATTGCAATTTACCGGATTTCGGTATATTATTTTGACCTAGCTGAACGACCTAGTTCCCTCAGTTTTCAAGTTTCGGTCCAAACTACAAACTTGTAGGTCTATGTCTTATTGCATGTGGGGCAAAATTTCAGGTCATTCTTAGTTGTGTAGACCAAGATATGGTTAATTTACCAATACTGGATAGAATGCACTAAAATGGTAGGCTTAGGTCATTTTCACTTCGGCCAATTTCGGTATTCGAACTTGTGCAAGCTATTTGGCTTGGTTCTGACCATGTCTGGGATTTGGTGTCTTCATAAGAATTGTAGATCTATGTCTAAACTATCCATGGTAAAAATTTCAGGTCAATTGGACCTGTTTTGAGTGAGTTATGGTAATGCAAATAACTACCATTCATATGGTAAAAAATTCTGGCCTGCACTTACCTATTCCGGATTTGGTCAATTATTATGTCACTTTGTGGACAGAATTTAGGTAGGCTTCCTTCATGAAAGTTAGCACATTTTGTGTCTAGTTTCATGTTGAATTAGTCTCATACCAATTGGAGTCACACACTTAAGGTTCTAAGCTAAAATGTACACTACCCTATTACACATTGTTTATCACTTACCAATTACATATTCTATACTTACCAAGCTAACTCTTTCATGCCAATTCTGGTTTGTACCATACCATTAACACACTTAACAACACATTTTGGCAATTTTGGACAGCTTGTAACCATTCTGAACATACACATTATAACTCAAAATTTTCTAAGGTCCATTTACACAATTTAACCACATGAACATACCCCATTTACATATCCAATTCTAATCTATTATACACATATACATGCTGCCGCCATAAAAACCATAATTCAATAAACCAAACCATGAAACAACACATTTCAACTACACTTTGAAAGTTGTCGATTCACCTCATGGAAAATATCTCCTTCAAATTGCTTTCAAGCTTCCAAAACCAAGTGCACCATTACACATACTCTTAATATACATTGTCTAAATCATTTTTATACACATAAACACTTACATCAACATCTTAAACAACCATTTACAAGTGAAAACAAGCTACACATTTTGAATTCTCATGGCTGCCAAAATGGTGTACCACCATTAAAACATCAAACTTCAAAACTTCTTCCACAAAACCACTCACCACAACATCCACTCAAAGTTTAATGAAACAAGAATGGAGAATACTCACTTACCACTTTTGAAGCATGACCAAAACCTTACCAAAACTCCTTAAAATTGCTATCAAAATCTTCCTTGCAAGGTGAGGATTAACTTTAAAGAAAGGACTTAGTGGAAAGGATGGCTCCAAGTGGGTTGCATGGAGCTTAACCAAAACAGCAATGGAGTTTCTCTCCCAAATTATTTTCAGCTGGTTTGCTAAATGAAGTAGATGATAGAATATTCTGCCCAAAATCTGCTTAGTGGTCCACTTTGAAAATGTTAGTGGAGCACTAAAATCATTTATAATATTTGTTTAATCAAATTTCTCATAATTCCCACATTTAACCCCTTTTCTTTCACTATTTAAATTATGGACCACCATTTTAATTTTCATGGTATTTCAAAAATTTAATATCATTTATTTTTAATGGACATTTAGGTCAAAAGGAAACTTAGAGTGTCAATTGACCACAATGCCCCTATTTGGGTTGCTTATTGGCTTCTTCGGTAAAACCGATTTTTGTCGATTTCTCAATTTTTCATTTTTCTTTGTACTGATTTTTTAATTTTTATTTGATATTTTTAATATCATTTATTTTCAATAGATGTTTATTTAAGTCCCAAAAATTTTTTCTAGGGTTCCTCGCCGTCCAAGGTTAGTCAACGGCCCACGCCGCAACTTCCCAGTACGGTCACCCATCGATACGGTTTTGTCCGTTTAGCTTAGTTCCATTTTTTCTCTTTTATTTTTTTTTCTTTATTTTTTTCTTGTATTTTCCTCTATTGTATTTCACTATCTTATATCTCCACACTAATATTTAAATATAATTCCAAGCATCCTAGCTGTCCGGACAGACACTGTCACCGGAATAGTAGAACGCACTACCGAACATAGGGGTGTTGCAATGGCCATTTTTCCAAAACTGGTCGGGTAAGTTCATGTCTAGCAGTTTCAAAGCAATTTTGTGACCCAACTTGGGCCAGCAATTTGGTTTTGTTTTTGGCATTTCTGGGTTCAGTGGTCCCCATGAAAATTATAGCCCTATAACTAAGCTTTCCAATGGTATCAAATTCTGGTCATTTAGACTAGTATAGAGGGAGTTATGACTAAATGAATATGTACTATTCATTTGGTCATTTTCTGGGTTTTGTGCAGGATCATCCTGATTTTGGTAGTGTTTAGGTCAAGTTTTGGATAGAATTTGGGCATGGTTTCTTCATGGAAAATGAGCTATTTTGGGTCTAGTTTCTCCTTCAATTGGCCTCATACCAATTGGAGTTACATAATTTCAGTTATGGTTCATCAAACACACTAGACTCATTGAGTCCCAACCTGCAGAAAATAGCACTCCCAATATTCAATCTCTTCCAACTTCCTTATTTCAATTTGACATTCAAGGCACTTCTAAATATCATCAACACATCTCAACAATCCTAATTGCAAGGTACAATACAAAAGTAGCAAAGTTAGATAAAACCCTAACTCACAATTTTAATCTCATGAAATCTCAACGCAAATCAACTTCTAATACTTATAAATGCATTAATCAACATCGCTAAATCAATTTATATACATTTAAGTTATCAAAGTCCATCACTTACCATGGGTACCAAAATTCACTCCCCTCATAACTCACCAATTTCTTTTAATTTCTTACAAATTTCACTTCATCTCAACCTTAACTCAAGAATTAATAAAGGGAGAAAGGAAGATTAGGTACTAACCTCTTGTGACCTAATTTCAAACTTTAACTTTTCTTCTTCTTATGGGTATCTAAAGCTTCCTTATGGAGCGGGGAGGATTTTTAGTGAAGAGGGCTATGGGTTTTAGTGAGGAAATGAGGTGGGATTCAAGCTTAAAGCTTGAACAACAATGGTGGAAAAGAAGAACAAGGGTGCTGGCCAAAAGAGGGAGAGATAAGAAGTGGAGTGGAGAAGAAGATGGGTTGTGAAGGAGTGGAAGCATGAAAATTATTAGATTAGGACACTGAATTCAAAAATTTTCTTCTAGGGTATAATGCATGATACACTTGAATTGTATAGATGTTTTTAAACACATTTGTATACTAATTCATAGCATTTAGGCAAGTATTTTCATGCATAGTAGTTGAATTCATTAGTTTTCATAATTTCTATTGCCAAGCCCTTAATTCCATGTTTTCTGCATCATTTCAGGTGTTTGGGTGAAGCCCCAGAGTATGGAAGTGCAAAGGAAAGCTTGGAGAGGTAAAAAGACAGAGAATTGCTGCTGATACAAAGTACACGGGTCGTGTAAACCAAGCCCCAGACCCGTGTAACTCTCTGCCAGAAGAAAGCCAAGAGAATCAATGGAGAAACACGAGTACACGGGTCGTGTAAGTAGACCGGTGTAATCTGCAAGGACCCGTGTAAGTCTCTGCCGGGCGCAAGCTTGAAGAACCTTATGGGAACAACAGTACACGGTCCGTGTAAAAAGGCCTGTGTATTTGGCGTAGACCCATATAACTTTCTATGCCAAAATAAGATTTTGCAATTCCCCTCCAGCAAGTTACATGGCCCTACATTACGGGACCCGTGTAGTGACACACGGGCCATGTACTATGCTACAGCTAGTTTTATAACTCAAATTCCTCTCCTATTTTCTTATTAAAACGAGACTCCTAAGGCCTTTTGGACTCAAAATGACCTAATCCTAGAGTAACCAAAATAAAATAGAAAAGAAGACTTCAGGAACGGGGGGCTGTCACTGTCGTCAGGACTGCTACTGAAGGTTGTTGTTGTTGGACTCTACATCAGTACCAAAAGAAGTTTTCCAGCTGAAGCTCCACAAGATCAAAGCTGCAAACTGTCTTTGGTTCCTTCATTTCATCTCCCTAGACAGATTTTTATTATTTTATTTCTTCTGCATAACTCTCTTTTTATTGTTTCTACCTTTTATCATGATATTGCTAAACTCAACATGAGTGAGTAGTTTTCTTATTCTGGATGTAACATCCTCACTTTAGCTACTCCGTACAGTCTACTGTTCCGGTGACCAATGTCGATCCGAGCAGTTAGAATATTTGAAATTATAAATAGACTAGAGTGAGGAGTTATAAATAAACCAAATAATGCTCATAAAAATCAAGGAAAATTTTTAGGAATGAAATGCACTAAGGTTAAAACAAGCCAAAACCCCAGTGATGAGTAACCCGAAGGGGAAGTGACGGTGAAGGCCGTTAGCAACCCTAGACTCAGGGAAAACTTCATGAAATAATTTTTGGGACCTCAGGGAAGGATTATTGGGGTTCCAATGATAATAAAATGTTAAGAAAACACAAGAAAAATTTAATCAATCGGTACACACAATTTTAGTTCGTTAAGCCAAACAGAGGGCATTTTGGCCATTTTGTCTTCAGAGATGATTTTTGACCATCTTGTCCATTTATGTAAGTGAATTATATGACATATAATATGAACAAATATTGATGAAAAATATATAAAAAAATAATTAAAAGAAGTATGGAAGAAAAACAAAAAAAATGAAATAAAAGTCAAATAATGACATAAGCATGACCTCATTAAAAACCCTCCCACCAATGAGAATTAAATAAACTCATTTTAAGAGACAAAGAAGGCCAAAATCATTTCATCTTCTTCTTCTTTCATGGTGGCCGAAATTCCTTCCTAGAGCCTTTCACCATTTTTGTTCAATTCCACCTTGATTTCCTTAAGCTTTTCACCATAAAACCCATCTTTATCTTAAAAAAAAAATTATCCATTCATCTTGGGCAAGCTAAAGATAGCTAAAGGAAGTAGAAAGGAGGAGCTTTGATAAGCTTGGAATTTACTTCATTAAAGGTTAGTGACCAAACTTGTTTTCTTTCTTTAAATTCATGTGGAAGGAGTAGAATTAGTGAATATTTACAAAGAAATTTAAATAAAATCATGAGCATACCTTCCCCAATATTTTTGGCAGCCTTGAACTTGGTAGGGTTTTGAAGATTACTTAGAATTAAAATGGTATTGTGGCTGCCCTTAACAGTAATCTATTGTTTAAGATAGTGAAAGGTAAGTGAATGCATAATTTGAGATGGTTAAGTTAGGGTTTGGGTATGAAATTGAGACTTTGATCATGTAATAGTGAAAGTAAGTTTTAATGGTCAATTAGTGACCATTTGGTTATGTGTGAATAAGAAATGAAGTGGTTTGTTTAGTGGGAATTGAAGTTAGTGTTGCTGCCCTTGGTGACCTGCATGACTGGGTGTGAGTCCAGCAGGTTTGGGCAGCAATAACTGGAGTTGTAGAGGTTCAATTAATGCAATGCCAATTGGAAATGAAACTAGACACATAATAGCACAAC